>NW_026733128.1:0-79086 GCF_028476545.2 Physella acuta
GTCGAGCCTCCCGTCCGAACAGCAACATGTATGGCGCAAAGCCGGTTGTGGCATGGGGTGTGCAGTTGTATAGATATACCAACTCTGGGAGAAAATCAGGCCAACGTTTTTTCTGTTCAGGTTCTAGCGTACGCAGCAAATCATGCATGCTGCGGTTGAACCGTTCACACTGTCCGTTTCCTTTCGGATTAAATGTGGTTGTTCTAGATTTGTTGATCCCGTAGTGGCTGCACAGTTGGTTAATTACTTCTGACTCGAAAGCCCTTCCTTGGTCAGAGTGTAATTGTCTTGGTATGCCATATTTGATGAACCAATGTTCTATTAAGACCTTTGCCACTGTTTTGGCAGTCTGATCTCGTGTGGGCACCGCCACAGTCCATTTGGTGAAAACATCAGTCATTACCAACACATGTTCCGTCCCATCCGATGATTGCTCCAACGACGTAAAGTCCATAGCCACAATCTCTAGTGGTTTTGTCGCTAATAGGTGTCCCGATGGCTGTCTCATTTTGACAACTGGCATTTTCGCATGCTGGCACCTCACACAAGCCTCACAATGGCGTTTGACCTCCATTTCCATATTGGGCCAGTAACACCTCCGTCGTAATATTTTGTGCGTCCTGTCCTGACCCTGGTGTCCTGCCCTGTCATGTGCCAACCTTAGCCCTTCTTCTCTTAACTGTCCAGGCACCACCACCTGGTGTATTGTCCCATCAATTTGGTCATGAATTCTCCGTATGAGAACACCATCCTCTATACTGAGACGGTCCCACTGACTCAGTATTTTCTTTGTTTCTCGACCAAATTGTTCTCTTTCCCTTCTTCCTGGGAATTTTTGTCTCTGGACGTATTTCAATAGCGGTTGTAAGCCACTATCCGTTCTCTGGGCATCTCTTATCTTTTGGTGATTAAGGCAATTAAAATCACTATTGTCCATATGTTCGGGCTCTGTGGATATGTGCTCCACCCCGGTCTGCCCGTTTTGCATCATTTGTACCCCATGAGGGATATCTGTTGACGTTCTGACCTCCCATACTCCTGTCAGCGTTTCTTCCTCATCACCCGGTCTCTCGTAAGGATTCCTTGATAAGGCGTCCGCATTGCCATTGGACCGCCCCGGGCGATGTTTTCTCTCTAGGTCAACGAGTGCCAATTCTGCTGCCCATCGCTGTTCGATGGATCCCAGCCTTGCTGTAATTTGAAGTTCTTTTTCAATATCTGATACTTTTTCTAGTTTGCCAACACTGTTCTTTTGTCTACTATTTTTATTTACTTCTTCCGATAACAGACACTTTAAAGATGAACATTTCTCCTGTGCTTTTAATTTGCATGAACTTTTCCTATCCAGTTTCCTGGTTAGACTTTGAATTCCTTTATTAAGTCTACCAATTTTCTTCTTATCATCATTTTTCTCTACCAACAAATTGTTCACTTGAAACTTTTCAACATTCAAGTTCATTTCACAGTTCATTTTTTCCATTAGTTGTGTTTTGCCTTTCTTTTTCTCCTTACTGTGTTTCTTTGTCATTTTGTTTACTAAGTCATTACCTCGCCGCTCTGTAGCCTTGACCTGCCGTACAGAGGGCGATCGTTTCACCGGACAGTACCGTGCCATATGTCCGGGTTGTGAACAAGACAAACAAATTGGTCGACCGTCTGCCGTCCATTGGAGTGATGGCTTGGCAGGACGCGGCCGTCCAACCCGTCCCTGTTTTGTCCCGTTCTTTTCCTGATTCTCAGCTGTTGACCTGCTTTCCAACCACTTCAAGCGTTGGTCAACCTTCTCTAGGTGGGCCAACAGTTGAGCCATCATGGTCTCCATCGTGTCGGCCCCTGTGGGTGGGGATTGTCTCTGTTCAGGCACAGAGACTTTGTCCACCGAACAGTTCGATTGGTCCTCATCCTCGGACCTGCGGATCGCTGAGTTCCTGACCTGAAGGAAGGTCAACTGCTGGTCTCTGTGGACCTCCTCCTTCAACTCTCTCCTTAAGATCGGGGTTGATAGCCCCTCGATGAAATGGTCCCTCAGTAGGCGTACATCAATGTCCGGTGATTTGCCCTTTACCAAATCAAAGGCCCTGTTCATCCTGTGTGAGTACTCCATCACACTCTCCGCCATTCTCTGCTTTAAGCCCACGAATCCCGATAGCAGTTGCACTCCCGACCGTCTCTCCCCAAAGGTCTCCATAATCAGATCTAGCACCTTATCTGGATCTGATTGGACGGTCCTATCGTGGCACTTAACCTCTGCCCTAACCGTTTCACCTATACTGCCCATCAGCAGTCTTAATCTTTCCTCTGGTGACATATGTCTCGAGGCCCAGGCCGCTTTGACCTCTTCACTGAACCTGTTGGTTAAAGTTGGATCTCCGTCCCCGTAAAATTTGTTAATATGGGACTCTCTGGGTAGGACCACTATATGGGTCTGCTTCTCGTCCAGAGTAGACATTTTCTTCCTTAAGTACTAAAAAAAAAGAGTTCTTTCTTACCGTGTGTGTATGAAAAATTTTTCCTCGTTCCTCAATTTTCACAGTTCCTGAATGTCCGAATTCACACACACACTAAACACAGTTATGCACAAGGTTGACTATAGGTGCCTTAAACGGCAAGTCTAGTTGAATTCATCCTGATCGCAGCGCCAATTGTGACGAGCGAACATTTATCCTGCCGACAACGCCAATTGTAACGAGCCAACAGTTACCATGCTCGCAACGCCACATGTAATGAGACCTAATTGCCTGTAGTGCCACGTGTTAACGAGTTTAACCACTCATTCTAGACAACATTGACCACAGTATAGATACTCAAGATGCAGGTTCGCTATTGATCCTTTATTACATGAATCAAGAAATGCTTCATAATAACACAATAAATCAACAGGAATGCTTCTCAATAATAGTCTGAATCAACTGACCCCTAACAGTCCTTCACTAGGCTTTATATAACTGAATCCACATGTCTATAATCCTTCTTAACACAATACGGCTAACCCGTTCTATAACCGACTTGACATAGTCACACAGACTGACTGATCTAAGCGAACGATGAAAGAGGCAAGAGCCTCGAAACGGGAAGAGAACGAGTTCTGCCGTCCCCTCCTATTTATGCCTTGAAATCGTAGTCGTACTTGTCTCCATTTCCGTAATCGATACTTGTAATCGATGTATCCGAATACTAATGTCGCAGTTTCTGACGTACCGTCCGATTCACTAAAACATCTGCGTCCCATCCATCAAAGTTGACAGCTCGTCTGAAACTTCTCGTACCGTTTCCCAAAATAGCACGCGTTGGCTTTGAGATTGTTATCAGACCGATCCAATAAGCCACCTGTTATGGTTGCGTCAGATTTCATACTGCGTCGCGGCTTCTCGTTCGTTATCATTTGTAACTGGTAGTTAGGCCTACCCCAGTTACATATATATATATATATATATATATATATATAACCCCAAAACAGCGTGAGCAAGAAGCCGAAATATTCAAAGCCTTATTTGGCCCATCTTTTGATCTATATTTTTCAATAATCCTTAGTAGTAAACACAGAGAAAAAAAATCCCACGCGAGCAGTAAAAAACTCGGAACGTTTACACGAAAGTAAACATGTCTGAAGGGTTTATTTTTATTATTGACCTCCAAGATGTTTTTGGGCCACCGAGACACGAGGTTTTTTTTTAGCCTTGGGGGGCCAATAAAGTAGGATAACTTTGATAAGAACGTGATTGTTAACTTGAGGAGTTGTCTTATCTTGAAGTACATGAGTTTGTACTTTGGGGTTCGTCCATCTTGTATATTTTTAAACACTGACTTCCGCGTTCCTTGCACATATATTTATAGACCAGATTATACATGGTAAAAATATATTTTTTACTCTGTTCTACAACTATAAACAAGATATAACGACTGCTGTACAACTTAGTTTAAAATATGGATGTTTTTTACGCTTTAATAGATATTAAGAAAATTAAAGGCGTTTGTAAATAGTTATGCTAGCCCAAAATAGCACAGGAACGTGTGTTAATTAAGAATGGTGGCACCATTGAATGGAAAATAATGACACCCTACAATGGATGGTTAATATCAGCAAATAAATGGATAATATAGACACCTTATAAATGGAAAATGTTGTAAATATATATATATATATATATATATGGATAATGTAGTCACCATATATGTATGGATAATGTAGTCCCCATATAAATGGAGAATGTTGTCAACTTATATATGGATAATGTAGTCAACATATGTATGTATGGATAATGTAGTCCCCATATAAACGGAGAATGTTGTCAACTTATATATGGTTAATTTAGTCACCGTATGAATATAGAATGTTGTCACCATAGAAATGGTGAACTGTGTCACCATACACAGAAAACATTGTATCACCAGTAAAACCGTGCTTCGCCAAAGTCCTAAACCACATCCCACCACCACCACCACAACAACAACAACCGACACCACATCCGTAACAGTCTAACGGTGTCAGCACCACCACCACACATCCAAGGACAGCTACAGCCACACCGGCTAAAAATAAATCAACCTGAGCTTTGTTTCTTTATTTAATTTCCGGAAGTGACATCCATTACCCGCGTCTGATACCAAAACAAACAACTCGTCTGGTAGTCTTTCACTGGGACTTTATCTCTGGCTATTTTAGGAAGATGGCATTTTCAGACTGGACCTCTGAACCAAATATATATATATATATATATATATATATATATATATATATATATATATATATATATATATATATATATATATAGTAAATTTAAGTAAATTTAATATATGTCGAGATGAACTACCAGTTTAGTTTGATATGAACTGGAAATATTGAGTTACTACCATACTTGCGGATTATCTTACCTACTGTTTAAATTAGAGTTGAACATGTAGAAAAAAAACGTGTTTAAAAATTTTAAAATTAGAGTTTTAGGTATATTTTTAGCGCATTTTAATTCCATTTCACGAAAAGGGATATTTAACTTTAATTATGAAATAAATTTAATAAAATATCTATTTCATTGGCCATTAACTGATTCACAAAAAATATTATCTGCTCTTGTATTAATTCAAATTAATGAAGTTGACAGAAATAGACGAAACTGATAATTTCAGTGACAAAATTCAATCTCTCCCTGTCCCTCCTAGTTGCAATTAATCACATCAAGACGTAACACAATTCTAATTAAAATCTCACATGTCATTAATTACCAATCTAATTGTAAACCGAAATAAAACCCACCGCCATTGCTGGTATATTTATTAAAAGTCGAACCAAATTAGACCTAGCTTTCTCACCACATAAAACGACTATAGTTTTGCATTGGTTTATTTAACCCCATATTTATCTGGCCATAAAGCGGCCAATTAGGTTCAATAACATCTCAAACCCGGGGTTCGTCCAGTCTTGCTTGCATAGAGGCATGAAGTTAATTAGGCTATTTTTACACTTGAGATTTATTTAGGATATTTTTTTTTATATTCCTGTATTGATTATCTTGTAAAGCTAGGAAATTGACCTCTCAAAGGAAAGGAGATAAAATGTAGAGGACATGGAGTGAGATTTTGTGTTTTAACTTTCTTTAGTTCATATAGAATAAAATTAAAGATTCCTCTTTAGATCTAACGAACCATTGGACAGATGAAGTAGAGTTCATAACTTGCTTGACCTCGGCAAGGTATAGATCAAAGGATGGCGTGGTCAGCCGCCTTTACTTCTCCCAACTTTAAGTCAGGTACACGTAAGAGCTGAGTGAACTCAAGAACATCTTACATTCAAAAGTCCAAACTGAAATCAGAACTCGAGATCTTTTGGGCTAGCACCATGTCTCTCAACAATGCGACCACTCCGTCCCTATTAAGAAAAAGCAGACAGATATATTTCGCCTACATTTTTTTTTAACTTGACTGATTTAGCTTGAATCGTGAACAGCTAAATAAATTATAAGAGTAGCGGTTTTTTTGTTAATTATGGACCATGGATTAATAACTTAAGGCATCTTATATGCATTGAGGCGTGTTTTAATTAAAGCTGTATGACTTAATTTAAGAAAGTAAAATGAAACATTAATATTGGGAAATATTGTGTTTATTGTCCAAACACACTTTATTTTGCTTAATTTTGAGGAGGGACGTAGCCACCCTATCCGGCGCCTTGGGCAAACTATCAATTTTGCACCTCCCCCCTCAAGGTCTTTTTATTTTATTTTTCTTTCCCGATCGGCGCCCAAACCCCCAAGATAGGCGTCTGGGGGCCGCCGCCCCAACTTCACCTAGCTAGGCCAATTCTATTGGCAAGCTTCTGCCCGTTTAATATATAATTACTCGAGCTACTTTACGTTTAAAATTTTTTTTGTAAAATGAATTGCATTAATTAAATGAAGGAATAATAGGTATCCATTACTATCATTTACGTTTAAAATAATTTTCTATCACAAAAATAGGGGTGTAGATTCAATTGGAATGTGGATGGAAATACACTTTAAAGTACAATAAAAAAGAGAAATTCTGCTCCGTTTTGCGAGTATCCGTTTAAAGCCTAAAAAAAAAACAATGTTTTTCTCTTTCCTGTGCTCCTTCCTCCAGTAATACACCCTGCCCATCTTCTTCCATTCTCCAGGCTCTTCTGACAGCTGACGTAAAACAGAAGACTTCACCAGCTTTCCTTCATTATATAAGAATATTGTAACGGGTTATCGCCCCTTATAGTAGTATTTATTACTCTCCTCTTTTATTTAAAGAAAAAAAAAAAGTCCGGTTATCTCCCTTCACCAAACCGGGTTTAATCCTCTCGGCTTTACTCAAGAACCCAGGGGACTCAAATGATAACACACACGGCTAGGGAGAAAAATATAAGTTTGTCACGTTTCTTAACAATACTTGCCCTACCTTCAAAGTTATTTAGCCACAAGTAAAATTATTTTAAATTTTTTTTTTCAAAAATTAAAATTAAAATAACTCCAGAGTTGCAAAAAACAACAACAACAACAACAAAAACCGATCTCATCATTTTTCTCTAAATATGCACATTGTTTTCCCCCGTCCAACTTTATGACCCCATTATACAAACATAACCGTGAGGTAACTCACGCGCGCACGTGAAGTGCCACTTTCTCCACGAGACGAAGAATTATTTTTGTAGTCCTCAACCGGTTAAAAACATCACAGTCAAGGTCAGCCGGGTCATAAAGTACTTTAGGGAAGTTTTCCTTGGATGAGTTTTTAAGTAGTTGCGTTATGAAATATTTTCTCATTTTATTCCATGAAGAAAAATAAAATGGTAGTCATTATTTCTAATATATATATACACATACTGGAATGTATATATTTATACATATATATATATATACACACACACACACATATATATATATATATATATATATATATATATATATATATATATATATATATATGTATATATATATATATATGTATATATATATATATGTATATATATATATATATATATATATATATATATATATATATATATATATATATATATATATATATATATATATATATATATATATGTATATATATATATATGTATATGTATATATATATATATATATATATATATATATATATATATATATATATATATATATATATATGTATATATATATATGTATATATATATATATATATATATATATATATGTATATATATATATGTATATATATATATATATATATATATATATGTATATATATATATATATATATATATATATATATATATATATATATATATATATATATATATATATATATATATATATATATATATATATATATATATATTATAGGGACTACCTATGTGTGTAATATACATTTTTTAATATAATATATATATATATAGAATAACATATTATTTTTTATTATGTTATATATATATATATATATATATATATATATATATATATAATATATAATTTACTGCCCAATTTTATAAATTGACGAATTCTAAAGAAACACAGAGGCTCGCTCCAAACCTTCTGAACACATGACGTCATTACTTGTGAATCGACCACAAAAAAAAAAAAGAATAAGGTGAAGGTCGATACTACCAGACAATGTCCCTGAGGTTTAGAAAGGTCAAAAGGATCTTCCACCTCCTCTCCCCCTCTCTCCCATTTGCTCTTCCTCTACTCGGCCATCTTGATTGAAGAGTTTACTTCCGAGGGCCGTTGTTTGAGAATTTAGGAAGACAAAGTCAAATTATTTCACTGGCCATTTGTCGTCGTTAGCTGGCTGCCCTTTCTACACTGAACAGTTTAGATTGAATTATCTGTACTTATGTATGTACTTTATCTACTTTTCGCTTCTACATGATAATCTCGAACACATATATTATGTAGGGGAAAATCTTTTCAAAGGAAATTCGACAGGATTTAGTACACTGTTTATGAAAATAAAGAAAACAAACTTTTTGTAAAAAACGAAAATTAATAATTTCGTTTGAATATTCTATTGGGAATAAAATATATTTTGCTTTGTAAAAATGCATTTTTTAATTTTTTTTATGTTGTTTATTTTTAGGAATAGGCATACAATTACGACGCTCATGAATGTAATGTCGTCAGTATTTATTTAGTTTTGTAATTTTGGGGGTCCATGAAAGTCTTGTTTTTAGAAATACTCACGTTAAATATGTATTTTGAATCGATAATTTAAGTACAAATAGAGCAGAAAAAAATAAAAATAAATGTATAGTTTAAAAATAATTTGCGTGTACAATTTCTTTCTGCAAATCAACTAATCAACCAACACTGGTGATTGAATCTCGACCTTCAACATTTTTGGCTAAGAAGCGTCAAATTATTTCATCAATTTGAACACGAATTTTTACTAATTTTAATATTTAATATGACACACATACGAAACAGTAGTCACGAAAGAAAAAACCACAACAGGAATAATTGAAAAAAACGTAAATTGAAATTTACTTTTAGAAATAAACAGTTCTTAGATACTCTATCCTGTGAGATGTTAATTTATTCCGAGAAAATTAAAATTTAAAATACTCGGCACCCCCCCCCCCCCCCCACCATCCCATCATCTATCCCCTGAGAAATACAGATATTTTCTATTTAAAAGAAAACTTTGCGTGAGTTCTTCATATTTGAAAAAAAAAATTGTTTTCTGCAGTTTTAGGTTTAAAAAAAAAAACGTGTTTCATTTTGTCGTTGATGTTCAACAGACCATAACGTCGACCTTACGTGACAAATCTTCATGTATAATTAATTCTCAAGCTTCATTAGTCCGTGAAACAATCCCACAATATTTTTTTACAACCCAAGAAGACGAAAATTGGCCGTTTTAATAATTGATAAAAGGCCTCTACGCATTTACAAATTGATTCGCAGATTGTGATGGGGCACACAAAATCCGTTATCCGTAAAACATTTTGTATTAGAGTTTAGTTTTTCTTTGATCACTTGGAAAATCATGCGGCATTGTTGAAAGGAGATTTGGATATTAAATATGAATGAAACTAAACTCGCTCGCGTTTTTTTTTTATATTTTTTTATGCTGAAGCGGGTTGGAAATAAATTCCGAAAATACCGTTTGCTTTAAAATGTACATCAACTTTCTAAGAATAATTTTTTAGGTTAAAAAACAAAAACAAAACAGCAATTGTTATTGTTTCAATTATTATTATTTTAAGAGAGTTATAGTTATACAACAAATACATCTCTTTACTCGTATACGCGATAGATCAATGCTTTTGAGGCAGGGGAATAACGTAGCACTGAAAAGAGCCCAGTCGTATTATGACCCGTGTTTCTTTGAGACATTTTCCTACGGTGGGGTGGGTGTAGGGGAGGTGAGGACATAGTTAAAACTAGGTAAACTATATATTGTTTAAAAAAATATTTTTCGAATTCGTTATGGGGTTGGACGGAAGAGTTTCGGTGGGTGGGGGGAGGGTTAGAGTAGGGGATGGGGTGGAGTAGGGAGGTGTGGTGGAGTAGGGGGGGGGGTGGAGTAGGGGGTGGTGGAGTAGGGGGTGGAGTAGGGGGTGGAGTAGGGGGTGGAGTAGGGGTGGGGTGGTGGATTAGGGGTGGGGAAAGTGTTGGGAAAAGGGGCTGTATTTATTTCAGCAGGATTTCGACCGCCTCTGCACCCACTCATATGGTCATCTTTGGGTTAGTTAGCTTAGTATAACTTTCCCAAACTCGGCTTCACGGTAACGTTAACCAACAAAAGGGAAGTAACAGCCATTTGTACGCCTTTTTTTAAAGACATTCTTTTTGGGACATTTTGAGAATTAGAAATAGGATACAGAGGCTATTCTGGCGAGATGTCGCCTCTAATGTCGCCTCTCCAGTCGCCTGTAATGTCTTGGCGTTGACAAACAACTTTTCTGGCAACTGGTATAGGGTGTCTAGCCATTAGCAACCAAACACCACGGAGAGTCGTTTCATGTGTTGGTTTTTATGGTCCATGCTTTTATTTTTGTCTTGCAATATGATCCAAGGTATCCCTTTCGGGACTCGACTTTGGGCTATTTTATGCAAAGGTTTTTAAAAAAATCTGGCACGGAGATTTCGAAGTCAATTATGGGATATGGGATATTTCAAAGAAATATAAAAATCAAAGAACAAAACAAGATCATTAATTTATGGCATGACGGTAATTATTGACACTTCTGATACGTTCGCTGATTTGTTTTATTAGTTGTTGCTGAAGATATTTTATTTTTCCGAAACCCGGATGTTGTTTAGATATTTTTTTTATATAGGAACTGGGGAAAATATGTCTATTTTTATAACAGGAAGTCTTGTCCAAGGCTAATAAACACAGCCAAACAATACGAAAATAAGAAATGTTGTTGGATGTTAACTAAAATATAAAAAAAAAGTGCTACAATGACGCCTGGTAAAGAGATCACAATAACATAAAAAATAAAATCGTAAAAAATAACACCCACTAGATACTAAATTATCTGATATTTTTTTTTAAATAGTATCTGAGAAAAACAAATGACGTTGGTAATAAAATAGCTGATAGAAAAAAAAATGCTGTTTTCCATTAAAACCTTACTTCAATCTACAATCGAGCCAAAGCTAGGATTATTGGTAGTTAGCGATTGGATTAAATCGATAATAAAATATAGTATAATATAATAAAATAACATGAAATGATATGGCTTAGAGATGAAATAAAATCGATTGTGTATGATTGAGAGAACAATATTAAAAGAACCCGCATTAGTAGGGGAGGCAGTGATCAAATTTTGATTAATTTAATTAGCTCAGCACAGGTGTTCTAATTACAGTGGTCAATCATAATTTAAACATTGCATTTGACTGGTAACAGATGTAGCATAGTTAACCTGTTTCTTTGACATCGGCATATGAAGAGATACCCTTTTAATTTCCCCTAACGCAAGTCAGGTACCCATCAGAGCTGGGTGAACTCAGGGACGCACTACTCTACCGCTAGGCCACGCCGTCCCCTATCTCTATCAGCTACAAACTAGCCTGAGACCCGAACTTGAAATGCTCGGTTTAGCAGTCGAATGCTCTACCAATCGACCACGCCGTCCCGTTACTGAATCAATGATCGATAGTGCATTCATTAACCCAGAAACTAACGAATTAATTAACCCCTCGCCTCGTTTCCAAAATTAATTAAATCTTTACATATTTCTTCCTAGAAATAGACACCCCCTTTCAATATAAGAAGCGCAGTAATTTATTTAATCAACAAGATTAAACACACCATCAAACTACCGTTGAATCCTTGAGCCGAATATATAGTCCGTTCTATAAATAGACCCCCTTTCAATATAAGTAACGCAGTAATTTATTTAATCAACAAGATCAAACACACCATCAAACTACCGTTGAATCCTTGAGCCGAATATATAGTCCGTTCTATAAATAGACACCCCCCTTTTAATATATGTAACGCAGTAATTTATCTAATTAACAGCATCAAACACACACCCCAATTTATCGCTGTGGCCTCGAGACAGTGTAGAAAGAAATGAATGCGAACCATCAAGCCACTCGGCAGGATCACTACACATGCTAATATCTCCTGAACACAGAACCTCTCGGACGTACGCGCAATTATCGTGGGACGTCGGGTTTTTTTGGGCGGGGGGAGATAATTCAGCCGCCATTTCGAATGGATGAAAGGAGGAGGTAGTGACGAGGGAAATGTCTAATTTTTTTTATAGGTGGGCTTGAGGATAATTAGAGCTAATTAATTTGAAGGAATTTTGAAGGTCAATGATATTAGAGTACCTACTATAAGCGCGCCTGTTTTGTATGTATTGATAGTTGTTGATCTCATTTGTCACGCAGTAACAGAGGCGTAGCGAGAGGGGGTGCATATGTCCCCGGGCGCCGACCTTAGGGGGCGCCAAAATGGGTTGGGAAAACAAATCGAGAGTTTGAGTTTGAGGGGGGGGGGGAGTGCAAATCGAAAGTTTGAGGGGTGGGGGTGCAAATCGAAAGTTTGTCCCCGGGCGCCGGGAAGGGTCGCTACGCCTCTGCGCAGTAACGTAGAATTTGTTGACATCAATGTGTAGCTAGAGATATATGGCGGTAGAAAATTTAGGGGAGGGAGGGGAGGAATTTTTCATAATTTTCAAACCACTACAAACAGAACCATGGGAAGATACTGTTGTCCATCTTAAGATAGTCTTAAGATAGTCAGATTTGTATTGTTTAGCGGCAGGTAACATAGGGCAAGAGAAACGCTCCGTTGCTTCTGATGTTGCTATTTGCTAGTTAAGTTGATTCGATTAAACAGGCAATGATTATATACAAGAGAAACAATTTCATGAAATAGCTTCCAGACATGTTAACAAAATGTTCATCTGTTAAAATAAAAAAAAATCCAACATTGTCACCTCCCACACAATGTTTTTGCAATCTAATTTTAAAAAAAAGCAATTAATAGAAGATAAGGTAATTTATTAATTGTAAAAAAAGGATATAATGAAAACTTTTTTTCCTCTCATGAGATAGGTTAACAGAAGGCTTAAGATATTATTTTGAACAAATAAAATCTTTTAAATTATTGCCATTTTACTGTTCTAATTTCTGGTTTCTAATGGCATCAACCAAAAAACAACCAGTGTTTCTTTCAGACTTTTGTCTCCAGGGGGCGGACTAAATTTTTCGGGGAGAGGGGGGGAGGGTTTTGTCTAGGGGGTTCATTTCGCAGGTTGTTTATGTCCAGGGGGTTTATGTCGGGGGGTTTATGTCCAAGGGGTTTATGTTAAGGGGGTTCATTTCGCGGGGGGGGGGGGTTATGTCGGGGGGTTTATGTCCAGGGTTTTTTGACCGGGAGCCTGGGGGCGGGGCGGTGGACACGGGTAAAAAATTATATTTTCTTTATTCATTCTCTCAAGCCCCCCCCCCCCCACACACACACTCGCCACACCCTAGAATAGATGCCTGAAAGAAACACTGAAAACAACAACCTGATTCTCAGTTGATCACAAAACGTGATTGTTCATGTTGAGATAAAATACATCGCACCCGATGACCACCGATGTTTGTAACATAATCCTGCCACCCCTGTAAAATGGATCAGTCCGTACTCCAGTAAACATCCTAATGGAATACGGAGATGTCCCCTTATTTCCAAGGCAAGAACTCATTTCTTTTCAAATGGGCTAAATATTCATTCACACAAAGTAATTATTGGGATTTCCTTGTGGGTCCTCACTGTTTGTTATTGAAGAATGTTTTCTAGTCGTATCCACTTGATATACTCCTCAAAAATCTTCAATTTTTTTTAAAATAAATATTTTAACTTTTTAAAAATATTGTTGATTAAGGAATGTACTATTGGTTAAAGAATATTAATTCAATTTGCTGTAATTCTTTTCTTTTAAAACGAAGAGTTAATGAAACATTTTAATATTAGCTGTAAGCCCCTATACCATTTTCCGATTATAATACAGAAACGGTATCTGAAAATAGGAGGGGGTGTCTTATGTATCTGATAGTAGACTATAAACTATTATTTCTTTCTAAGGTCAATCCTATCTCTACCCCCAATTTTAAAGCTAATTAAAACCTTACGAATACCCGTAGCCCTTTTTTAAATGCTAGTCTTCCCTCATCACTAAAAACAGATTCGATACAGTATGTATCAGAAACGACGGTACACATGGCTTGTAAGCAGTGTTTCTTCCAGACTTTTTTCTCCGGGGTGGCACTTGAAATTTTCGGGGGGGGGGGGGGGGAGGGGCGTTAAACTTTCTTTGGGGGGGGGGGGGGGCGGACACTGTTAAAAGTATATATTTTCTATATAAATTATATAAATTTCATTTCGTTCGGGAGGGTGGTAGAATTTTTTCGGGGGGGCTTACCCCCCCCCGAAGAGATGCCTGGAAAATGCAACAATATAAAAAATGATATATATATATATATATATATATATATATATATATATATATATATATATATATTCACTTTTTGTTTGGAAAACACTAGCTGGCAAGTAAGATCACGAGACGCTGGTGACCTACTTACAAGCCCTATATCAGACGTCTACGCTACATATTGTGCCCTACCTAACTCTAACACTGTCGACGTGGTTTTTGCGTAATCGTCGACGTCACAATCTACCCGGGACGTCATTAACTTGGTATCACGGCAACGAATAACACGGATAAGTGTTGTGTGGTAGAAGGTCGGACTTGCGCAGAGAGGGGAAACAACACGAGATGATAATTCTATCCTGTTTTGTTTTTCTATAAGGAAGGAATGGGGTTTACCCGAATAGAAATGTTTAGTAAAGCCTATGTAATTTTTTGAATATGTCGTTGAGCCTAGGAAATGTAGGTGAATAATTTAGACGGTTTTTAATAATATATGTGTTTTTCATACAAGTTTTTAGACACTAGCTATTTCCTACATTCATTTTCATCACACTACAACATTTTGGAATTCGCATTTGAAGAACTCAACCACACTCCTTGTAGATTTTCTTACTGTATTGAGAGAATTAAAAAAAATTAGATTATAAAAATAAACATTAACGCAAGGGTTGATCTTTGAAAGTAAAAACATGTTGTCATTTAAAATTAACAATGAAAATATTATTTTAAAAAAGCAATTGGAAATTAAAACAAAGGCTGGCGTCCTTGTTTAAATAAAGCGTGTTTGGTCATGCCGTGTTTTACATACTGTATAGTTAGATAACTAGCATAGCGAGGTATATTCGTTTTCAATAACTGCTTCTTCTTCCTTCTTCGCTCTTCTTTTTTTTTAAAATTGTAATTATCAACGGGCTTTCATCCAATGCAATTAATTATTACACGTCAACATGTTATTCGCCACATAGGCCTACGCCATTGACTACGATTTCAGCCTGCTTTTCTTTATGGATTTGTTTCCATGGCGTTTGTCCATCCAAGAAGAAAATACAAGGACGAAATTGATTTTCGATTTTGTGTTTTCTCTCCTAGATGGCTTGCTGACCCAAACTAACTAGTTTTATCTATCCGGGATTCGAACTCGAGACTTCTGGAGTAAAATTTACACGCTCTCATGCCCGACCACCCATATTCCATTAATAACTGCTAACAGTGTACACATATCGCTTAATATTTACGTTGCTTTTAGATAGTTTTTTTAACCAAATATGGCGATAGGATTTCAATGATATCTCTTTTCAAGGTTACAAGACAAACGATCTCAGGACAAATAATCTCAAGACAAATTATCTCAAGGACACATGATGTCACGGACAAATGATCTCAGACAGATTATATGAGGGAACCCTT
Organism: Physella acuta; assembly: GCF_028476545.2. Taxonomy (NCBI): domain Eukaryota; kingdom Metazoa; phylum Mollusca; class Gastropoda; family Physidae; genus Physella; species Physella acuta. The sequence goes on from NW_026733128.1 coordinate 15,779, forward strand.
ACAAAAATATAACATTTAAATCTTAAAATAACAAATATCTTAAATTTATCAACTGATCATTCTTAACATATGCATTAGTAGTTAAATTACCAAACGGAATGATATATATATATATATATATATATATATATATATATATATATATATATATATATATATATATATATATATATATATATATATATATATATATATATATATATATATATATATATATATATATATATATATATATATTTATATTTATATATATATGCATTTTCTTTAAAATATTTCCAAAGAAAAATCTGAAAAAGCATAGATTTCTTTTACCCCCCATAATTACCGCCCTTGTCAAGTCCCATCACTGTGCAACATTTAACAAACTCTGGCACCCAGGCAAAAAAAAAATCTTGTCACCCATGAAAAACAAAACATGAACAAGCTCTGCTACCCTAACTTCGCACCCCCTACCCCAGCGCCCCCTAAATCTGAGCTTCTATATTTAGAAATAAATCATCTAAACGCAATCGTACGCTGGTAAATAGTTTGTTGTTCGGGAAGAACGCCTTGGATTTTTTTCCCCCCTCTTCTTGTCGGTGCGTGTTTGGCTAGATACAACTATGTTAGAGGGGGACAAATTTCACGGCTGGTGAGAAATTGTGATGCTTTTGTCCCCGGGCTTAGCCGGGACGTTTGTTGTTTATGGAAGTTCTCAAGCATATTCTTGATAAGGAGCGGATTAATTTGGGTAGTTATTAAATTCGTCGGCGGGTCGTATTCGAGTCTGGTATAATACTGGTATCGATACCATCACTTTACTTTGAATTCCTGGCGTAGGTCTGGATATATTCTTAAACCTAGACCTGAATACAGATCTAACTTCAACCTTTATCTAAAATAAAAAACGAATTGCTCTGAATATTACACTAGTATTCATTTGACATGAAAAACGATACAGAAATGAAATCACAAACTATACGATACCGCTTAAAAGTATGTTAGACGATACAAACTTTTGCGAATCTATATTTGGCAACACTAAAAACAAAAGAACATAAAACCATATTCCTCTAATCATTTACGAGTATGGTTTCTTAATTTGAAGATATCAAATATATTTAATAATTTAATAGCCACATGTTAATTGGGCGATAGAAAATGAGAGCACCTCGTTTAATTGTTTTATGTATCGAATTAACACCAACGCATTTTTCACAATTTTTAATTACCCAGAATATTCTAAAAGTGAAAACAGTAATTCATTTTAAACGCGTTGGGGAATCTGAAACAATAATTTGTCCTTGTAGTAATGACATGTGACCTCGGTAGGTGTGATGTGGGTGTAGAGGGGGGGGGGGGGCTAGTAGGGTTGGGATGGGGGGGGGGGTCTCATTTAAGTGGGATTCGGAAGCTAGTGCGGTGAGGCTCAGCGAGAAGTGGAGAGGAAATGGTCATGACGTCAGAGACAAACATGGTCATGTTCAACTGTGTCACTGGAGGGGTCGGTGGGGGGGGGGGGGGGTAAGGTAACGTGTGTGTGTGTGTGTGAAGGGGGGTGCAATTCTTTTCACAACGTGACATATTTTTGTAAACTTCTCTCTTCTTCTTCTTCTTCTGCGTTCTTACTTTTAATGTTTGAAGAGACTCACTCCAACCTGTGTTTCTTCCAGGCATCTCTCCGGGGGGTGGGGGCAGAGATGAAAGTCTACCTCCCCCCGAACGAGATGGAATTGATATAGTAAAAATATACTTTTACAAGTGTCCGCCCCCCCCCCCCGGTAAATGTTGACGCCCCCCCCCCCCGGAGAAAAAAAGTCTGGAAGAAAAACTGCCTCCAACACTATTAAGTATTACGTGTCGTCTTGTTATGTGCCATATAGGCCGTTGACTCCAATTTCAGCCTGATTTTCTTGGAGGGAAACCCTTTCAACACTAAAATTAAGAACAAAGAAGAAGAAGATCTCATTTAGTGTTAACGTGTGACCATACATTTTCGTAACAAACGCTAGCTGATACATTCATATAAAACTATTTATTTACATAATTTATAACCATATGATAAAAAGTCCCGCTGTTATAAATGATTGACAAAAAAAAAATTTGACCTTCGATCACCAACCTATTCTTCAATCAAGCCTGAATAATAAATCACTGACCAAAGGGCGATAACCACAGCAGAGTCGGAGATGAGATCAGTTTTCCCATCTGATTTTGTTTGACAAATGACGCGAGTTACCGCCCTGCAAGGTCACCTCATCCCGGTAAACAGTGGATCAGCGGTTACCGGCCTTGACAGTGGGTGGGGATAGGACAATTTAATAAGGGGAAATAAGCTAATACTTTTTACTGCGGTTCTAATGTAGGAGTTTAGTTCTACAATGGGACCCGTTGTACATAGATTGTAAATGAGGTGTAGGGGCGGGAGAGAGATGGTGTACAGAACCCTAAAGTATTACATTTTTTTAATACTACAAAATGAAAAGTAGGATGGGGGTATAATTAATATCATTAGAAGTAAGTTATAAAATTGTGGGAAAAAAATAATTCCGGTAGTTCGCATTAAAATATCTGTTTTAGATAGTTCTTAGTATTTTAATATATAATTTTGAGTTGCCATTAGAAATATACATAAGTTTATAATTAATGGGCTGGCGTGGTTGAATGGTAGAGCGTTTGTATGTAAACTCCTAAGACTCGAGTTCGAGCCTCTGGTTAAAGTCGTAGCATGTCTATAAATCCGCCCATCTCTCATTCCTGCCTGACTCACATTGGGAAAATAAAGGCAAATGGGCATATTGCTAACCACACTATTCCTTCATATGCTGAGATCACTAGAACATCTAAAGTCTACTTCACCTACCCTATGGGCCGCCATGACCATGAGGGAATTTTACTTTACTTGTAATTGTTTACCACTAACCTGAAATCATTCTTTTAAAAAAAAAACCACAAAACAAAACAAAAACACGATTTCATTATTGTAAATTTATCTGACACTTGGTATGAGAAATACAACACTACAATCTCACTCGAGGGGCCGTCTCAAAACATCAAATTAATACAAAAAAATGATGCTAACGTTGAATCCAACAGAACAATAACGCTGCGTACACAAGCAATCGGAGTCGTTGATAAGATACATAATCATCATATTCCAATTACAACGATAACGCCATAAACTAATTAAAATTCATCAAGGTTTGTTGACTCACCAAAAAAAAAAAAAAAAAAAAAAAAAAAAAAAATGAAATCAAATTCCACAGTTTCTTCCCTTTAAAACAAATCTCACCTTCAAGACACTACCTGTAATGTATTATTCTCACAGGTCGACACGTCTAAACAAGAGTTAGTTATACGATGACGTATATCATTGCCGAAGTCTTGATTACCGTTATTAAATCTCAAAGAGCTTACTCCATGTCAAATCATTGAGAAAGGGGGGGGGGGGAGGGGGGAGATAAGAGTAAATGGAGATGGAAAATTCCAGAGCGTCATGTCAGATAAACGTCTGTGAAATATTTTCTCCAGCAGTTTTTACCTGTCAGGTGAGCAAGAAACTGGTGCCATTACGTCATTGATAGCGCGAGGGTGGTTAATGTCGTCTGAAGATTTGTTTATAGCGGTACTGCCGTCTCAGTTCTCGGCGTAGTTTATTTAGGGTGGTTTCGGAGATCGTACACAATGTAGCATTTTACAGGTTGGGATTTAGGAGTGTTTCTTTAATTAATCGATTTCTTTAATTAATCGATTATTTTTACTAAAGGGGCAATGTCACGAAGGCTTTTCGTAGGTCGCAGTGTCCGGATGTGTGTTTGTATGTTTGTATGTTTGTTGTCAAAGCTGTATCAATCGCTAGTAAAGAAAACTTTCCATGTGAGCAATATATATATATATATATATATATATATATATATATATATATATATATATATATATATATATATATATATATATATATATATATATATATATATATATATATTATATATATATATATATATATATATATATATATATATATATATATATATATATATATATATCACTTAGATTTAACAGTCATTTACCACCTTTATAAAAATGTTAACTAACTCTTTTTTAACAACCATACATGACTTCAACAGAGGGTTTCAGTCTAATACAGCGTGCTTGAAATTTCTAAGTGTTCAGGGGAAATAACTTCTAGTATTGTTCCATGAATGTTAAAAACACACAGCAATTCATTAAGATAAAAAGTCCTTACGTATGTTCATTTCGAAATATGGACGTTAACGTATATCTATGAAATGCTGTCTGTTTACTAAATTGTTTCGATTATCATTCGATCCATTGATTCTACATTAATACCAAAAACATTAGGTATATTAAAGTTTTTTGCCAGATAATTTACAATGAAAACTCAAATAGTTAATAGAAACTTCGCAGTATATGTTTAATTTCGTTCACGAATTTATGAAAGTTCATCAAACTAATAACTCAGGGGTCGGCAACTCGCGGCTCGCGACCCACATGCGGCTCCCTTGATGTCTAGTTGCGGCTCGCCAGTTCCATAATAATTATAGTTTTATTTATCATAACTAATAAAAATATTATACTGAAAAACAACTTTAAACAGAATAAAAACACTAAGAATAAGTGGAGTAGAGCGTATACAGACAGCTGACAGCTGCTTGGGTACTAGGCCCAGCTCCACGACTGTGATGTGGCCAGCCCAGTGGCAGTGGTTCCATGCTTTCCACTACAGTAGTGTACATTATTTTTCCCATTATTTTCAATAGTAAAGGTTATTTTATTCAGAAGGCAATTTTGTATGTTTTAGTGTGCATTAATTTGACTTGATAGACATATTCTTATAGTAATTAGCTTCTAAATTTGGTAGGGATAGTTTTATATTTGGATTTTATTATCCTAAAAGAACTAGTTGAAATACTTTATTATGTTTTGTGCAAAACATGTGTATGTTTTTATATGAATAAATATTTTTTTCATACTTAAATCCATTAAAAAAAATTAGCTAATATTAATCAAATACCATAATATTGAAGAACAATTTTAATGGCTCTTTAAAAACTGGGAAATTTTGTAAATTTTAACTTTTGGTTCTTCCACCTCAAAAGGTTGCCGACCCCTAAACTAACTAACTGAAATTGTTCTCAAGTTGTCGTGTTTACATAGACACACACAGACGTACATGATTGAAAAACTAGGATTTTCAGGCTTTGTAATATTATGAAACATCCAATTTTGTCATAATCTTTCAGTTAGTTTGATAAACTTTCATATACAATATCAAATTTTTAGTTATCTTTCAACTTTTCAGCAATTCCGGTTACCGAAAGTGGTATTTATTCCACTTCCGGTCACTCAAAAGCCTATAACTTGAGAACCTTTTAAGTTATCTGAACAAAGTTTCTTCTTCCTCTTCTTCTTCGTTCTTAATATCAGTATTAAATTTTATGAGACACTTTAAAAAAAGACCACGAATTTATGAATGATAGTTCTGTACGTGTATTACAGTAACCCTTTTCCTACAGTCGCTTTTGTTTCTGGTCGTGGTAGCCACCATGTCAGTAGAAGATGGGGCAATAGTTACCTAAACAGTCAAAAGAAACAGAGTTGCATCCCCTAGTTTAGCCTACTTCTTAAGCCATGTTACTTTCTTCATTTACTTACTATATATACATTTATGATTAGTATTTCTTCCAGGCATCTCTTCAGGGCTCCGAAGAGAGTCTACCGCCCCCCCCCCTTCGGACGAAATGGAATTTATATAGAAATTATATACTTATAACAGTGTCCTCCTCCCCGGAAATTTTAGTCCGCCGCCCCGAAAATTTCAAGTGCCTCCCGGAAAAAAAAGTCTGGAAAAAACACTGTATAAAACTACTAAATAAATTGTTATTATTATTTTAAACGTTTATAAATAATTTATAAAAAAAAAAACTGTGGGAGGACTGCTATAAATATAGCTGTTTGAAAGAGAAGAATGTTTGATTTGATGTATCCTATTGTACTCAACGTATATCACAGAGACTGCTTACAAAATTTATAATATTATTTTCATTTACTCCCAGATTACACCCCACCGAAAAGAAAAGAGGAAAAAAGGGGAACACAAAATACCCACATCGTCAAAACACCATTTAATTACACAATTGCATTTTCAGGTTTAAAAGTCAAATTGCAATTAGAGTTTTTGTATTTTATATAAGTACACCATCTTAAATGAATGGAAGTGCATGTCAGAAAGAAGTATTACTATTGTAAATCTGTATCAGTCCTCACAAGCCGATGATGAAAACTGTAATACTAAAGCGAGCATAACAAGACAAACTGATGCTGTGGATTACTTGTCTTAGGCACACACAATAATTTTAAAAAGTAAATTCATCATACAACAGCAAAAAAAAAAAAAAAAAAAAAAAAAAAAAAAAAAAAAATAAATAATAAAATAAAGAAAAGAAAAGGAAAGGAAAGGGAAAAAAAAGAACAAGAAAAGTATCTCTCCGTTTATGATGCAGATGTAATTTTTAGAGGGCTTTTGTTTGATCCACCTAATCAAAATAATAGGCTGGGCCCTAAATTAATGCATAACCGTGTTTTATTCTTTATCAAGTGTTCTTTTGTTTGATCAACCTTATCAAAATAATAGGCTGGGCACTAAATTAATGCATAACCGTGTTTTATTCTGTTTCAAGTGTTCTTTGTTATCTGTTATATTTATATTTGTTTTGACAATGATTGCCTTGTTATAATCAACACAACCAATTGGTGTAAAAAATTCTTCTTCTTTTATTCTACTGCTTTTGTTTATTATAAATATTATTATTCAATCTGAGACTGCCAGTGTAAATATCTTTTTTGTTACATGGATGGATGTCGTCATTCAATCATTGTTTACTGTTTCTGTAGTGTTGTAATATCATTGATGTTTTTGTTTTTAAAATAAGATATTAGTTAAACAATGTTGTAGACCTATGTATACATACAAGTATATGCTAATCGAGAATAAATGTATTTGAAAAAATAATGAATCTAAAACATAACATACCAAAAATTGTGTCAACATTTCATTCAAGCGTGCGCAGATGAGGAAACATAACGACAACATTAATTAAAACAAAGAAATAATACAAAACGATCGCAACTAATCTAATTCAGAAGAGACACAAGGTCCAGTGGCGATGCTAGGTCGGGTGTCACCCGGTGCGGCACCTCATAGTCACACCCCTACCTCCTTTTTTTTCTCTGTAAATTTTACAGTTTGTGTTACCCCCCCCCCCCTCCCGGTAAAAGCTTGGAAGTGTTAACATGTAATACTAATGATGTTTATCTGTAGTTGGTTGTTACTACAGATGGGTGTAGCATTGTTTATGTAATGGTGTGTTAGTGTGCCCCCCTTTGTCGCGAACGTCATTATCTACATAATATCTATATATATAATTCTCTTCTGGGAGACGCTAGAAAACAAGCGGTAAACGCGCTCTCTACCATCCCCACCCCTACATGGTCTTAGTGAGCTGTGGTTCACGCTATGTTTACCTTCGTGTAGTCGGGTTTAGTGACGGCTATTAGGGGCAGATAATTTAGTTTGGGGGGGGGGTTATGGTCCTTAACGAGCTACTTATAGTGTTTTAAAGAAATATTTTCAGTGTCAGCGTTGGTACTGTCGAATTCACAAATTATGAATTACTAAAAAGTAGAAAAAAACAACAACTAAATAGCGGCGTATGTTATGCCGCGGGCCGGCTCGTATTTTTTAAAACTCTTGTTAACCGTTCATTGAACTGGCAAAAAAAAACCCATTTATTCGATAAATCTTGCAATTATTTTTAGTCGTGGTGTCACCCCCCCCCCCCTAAATAGTGACACCCGGTGCGTTCCGCACCCCTCGCCCCCGCCTCGCATCGCCTTTGCACCCTATCCAATATCACCTTGGTTTTTATTTTGTTCGCAGCTTAAAGACTGGAGTTAGGGTAAACTGTTAACTCGCCGTGTCTATGTATTAAACTGAGAAGAAGGGAACTAACTCTCACAAGTTGTCCCTAACCAAGTCACAGCAAAGACGCTTACTACGACGCAAGCAAAGCCTGACCTTACGAATCCAATACGAGCCATGCACGAACTAAGGACGAATCAGCTGTAGCGTGAAAGGAATGATTCCAAGCGACTTTTAGATTGTAATCTGGAAATGGCTTCAACATTTTTTTTTTCTACCGCTTTGATCTTTTTCATTGGAGCGTCGACAGACATGCGCGTGCCGGATTTTCTACGCTTCACTTGGTGTGAGTTTTTTAATCAGTGGTGAGACAAATCTGTCACGCTTCACTTGGTGTGATTTTTTTTTATCAGTAGTGAGTCAGGTTTGTCACGCTTCACTTGGTGTGATTTTTTTATTATCAGTAGTGAGTCAGGTTTTTTACGCTTCACTTGGTGTGATTTTTTTTATCAGTAGTGAGTCAGGTTTGTCACGCTTCACTTGGTATGATTTTTTTCGTTTGTAGTGAGACAAGTGTATTACGCTTCACTTGATCTATTTTTTAAATCAATAGTGAGGCAAGTCTGTCACGCTTCACTTGTAACCAGTGAGACCGACGTGATCGCTATCGTGAGCAGGTGAGACCACCGTGAACGTGTCACGTCACCACCCACGTCTCAGCCAGATGAGGCTCGTTAACTGGGGACAGCAACTCTTCTAGGAGAGACAACTCCAAAATCAAACAACTGCTGCCTTGTAGTTTGTTCAAAGTTGGACAAAGGCCATGGAATGAAATCCAAAAAGAAAAGCAGGCTGAAATCGGATTCAACAGTGTAAATTGCGCACAACAAGTATACCCGTAATATTTAATTGTGTTGGTGGAAATCACGTCCCACATTACCATTAAGAACGAAGAAGAAGACCACCCATGTTAACAATTGTGAGCCGGGGGGGGGGGGGGGGGAGATGTTGCTTGTCAAGGTCATAATCACGTGAGCAGGTGAGACCATTGTGAGCGTGTCACGTCACTACCAACGTGACAACGTGTAGATTGGGAAAAAAAGCTAACGTGACAAATCGTATCGTCATAAATGTCTAGCCGATAAAGCCATTAATATGTCATCTAAAAGGCACACAGAGCGGTACCATTCGTAAAAATAAACCCCCCCACCGAAACGGACCTGTTATTTAAAATGTCATTTAGAGTTTAACTCAGTCTGACAGTCTCATCAGATACAAGAGGTTGGTGTGGCGTAGTCGGTAGAGCTTATTGTAGCTGAACCGGTAAGTCTCGAGTTCGAACACTCGATCAGATGAGGCTCCATAACTGGGGACAGCAACTCTTCTAGGAGAGACAACTCCAAAATAAAAACAACTGCTGCGTTGGTTTGACAAAAAAAAATGTCTACCCCTCCCCCACGAACCAAATGAAATTTATATAGAAAACATTGTATCAGAGTACGCCACCCCCCCCCCTTGAAAATGTAGTTCGCCCCACCCCCCGTAAATATCAAGAGCTCACTCCCCCCCCCCCCCTTTTTTAGTAGTAAAAAAATTCTGGAAGAAACACTGATCAGAACCCATTGTCTTTTGTACAAATCTTTATGTTTCTATTGCCAGCTAATGTTGCGGAGAGATAAAGCTAGAGGGCGATTATTATAGATTTTGTCTCCCCTTGCAGAATTCTCTGTCTTTTTAAAACCATTAAAAAAATAAAAAAATATATATAAAAAAATAATGTATACAATTTAACACCAAAGCCAGACAATACGGATACATAAAAACATGTTATATAATGTCGTGAAATTATATCCCAAAACTACAAGAAAAAATTAAAACATGTCTATTAGTCTATACATCTCGTAGGCTACATCGAATCACCGATATGTAAACATGTTTTCCAAGACGTCCGCGAGTGATTTAAGCTACATGGGAAAAATGCAGTTAGTACATGACACGTGTAGTTTAATTACTGCGGGATGACTGTCACTGAGGAAGCAGGTGTTGAGACATTGCACGTGAGGCCATGTTTGTTGTGGGCAGCCCGCTGTGCTCATCGTTGATTACATTACACGGCTGAATAGACCGTAATGAGTAGCCCCCCCCCCCCCCTCCCCGTTTTTTTTTCTATCCTACTGAGCTCTCAAAGTGATAATTATAGAACAACAACAATACACACAGACATGCGTATACACACACGCATTTACAATACACCTTTACAAAGTCGCACACGCACACTCCCACACAAACACGCACACGGGTGTATGGCAAAAAGCAGACACGCTCATACACACGCATTTTTAAAACACTCACCCATACAAAGTCACACACACACACATACATTCACACACGGGTATATGATACAAAACAGAAATGCTCACACATGAATATTTACACATATCCATACTATTGCACACACACACATACATACGCACACGCACTCAGACACACACACACACACACACTCATGCACACAACATACACACGTGCGCACAAGAACTCAAGCATAGGTATAAAAAAAATAAACTAGCACTTATAAAAATACATATATACCCTTGCACACCCAAACCCACACCCACACACGAACTTCTCACGTGTAATGAAAATGTAAGGCCCTCCCACATCACCTCCGGCACGTACAGGTACCTCACCTGCACAAGAACAGGGCGCCCCACCCCGGGGCCATCCATTATAGATAAGCGAGCCGCTTTGAAGTGTCTCCTTCTCCGTCAAGACGTCTTAAGAAATTAACCAAACCGCACGTAAGTAATGCACGGGATGAAGGGGGTTGTTAAAATAATTTCGCGAGTTGTGCATCTGATTAAACTTTCAAAGCAGAAGATAAATTAAACATAACTGTAAAGCTGGTAAAGGAGGGAGAAATATTACTGTCTCAGTTACAGTTGACAAGGGCAGCAACTTTTGTTGTAACCGCATACTGTGGCTTGATTTAATTATGGATGCAATGATAAGCGTCTTTCAAAACGATTTAATTATCCATAAACAATTTCTTTTTAAAAACACACTTACAACGAATTTATATGTTGTATCAGTTGATCATAAACATAGTATAATATATATATATATATATATATATATATATATATATATATATATATATATATATATATATATATATACAGCTAAATAGCTACGCAGTGTTTAAAGATGTTAGCAAATTTACATATAAGGAGCTACCAACTAAGACGATTGTAAAAATTGTGAAGTGTACACAAATTTTAATGTTTTCGATAACTTTAATAATCCATTAATTTTAGATTAAGTCATTTTGCTTTACACTAGGGGTTTTCAAATGACTTGTGGTAAAATAAAATAAAAAATGAAAAAAATCTCTTTACTTGTTCTTGGGGAGATAAAACTAAAAAAAAAACAAGTCACCACTTTCCCTCACCAACTCATTTCATAATACTTATGCTAATTTAATCCCCCCCCCCCCCACCTCCTTTCTAATGTTTAATTCGGAAATGATGATAAATTAATATCAACATTTAATCATCATTTTATTATACTTTAAATTGACAACATGTAGACAATAGTCTTCAACTTTTTGAATGTTAAAATGGACACAAACGGATGGGTCACAACTTTCGCATCAATACAACGGATATGACTGTCTTCACCAGCATATTTCGTATTCAGTTTCTCTTAACAGAATGGAGTTTTTGCTAAAGCATGAAAAATGGGTTCTACATTTAAAAAAATATAATAGAAACCACTTCCCCTTCCACAATGAAATACACCATTATGACATGCTTTGACATATAGACTGGATGACATGCAGACAGGATGGCATTTGTCATTATTAACGAGAGTGCTTTCATCTTTTGATTTGCCGACTGAGGCCTTAGAGTGAGCAGTTGAAAAAAATGAATTTCGTTTCAAGTTTATTTCTCGTAGTGAATCAGCTACAGTGTTGAGAATTGATGATTCGTTTTACGCTTCAGTGATCACAGGATTCAATGAAGCGAGACGGGGAAAATCTTTTCTTGACTGAAGTATTCGCTTTGAAAACGTAGAAAGAATGGTTTTAAATAAAAACGTAAAAGTTTGGTGCGTATATGTTTTTAAATATTATTTTATAATGGGAAAGTTGCAATTGAAAAACATTAAATAAAATAATGTTGGAATAATTTCTATTTAGTGTATTTCACTTGCCACGAAATATAAGATTGTACTGTATATATGATTGTTCTGAGGTAAAAACATTGTTATATTATAACAATAGGGGTTTCAAGATATAGGGTTGTCATGATAATGGAATCTTTGCTTATCTTGATACATGCTGATCATGATAAAGGGTGGTTCAAGATATAAGATTATCATGATATATGGTTTTCATGTTATAAGATTATCTAAATGCAGGATTGTTGAGCAATAGAATCTTGCAAATATGTGATTGACAAGAAATAGTTTTTAAAGCTATTTTTACTACATATGCCTGTCGCTTTCAAACTACTGATTAACATTGGATTTTGCATGCACGTCAACTGTTGGTGTTCCTTATCCTAAACAAACGCTTCTCTAACAAACTTTCCAAACTGAACACCATAGCGTAACGCTGTTGATAGACTAATTCCTTTACCGTTTTACATTAAACAGAAACGGCCCAATATCGACCAAAACTGTAGATATAGTTGGTTGTACATGAGCAGCTTTAAGTTTTAATAACATAAAATAACATTTTCCGTTTCTAGTACGTTCGCATTCACAAAATTCATGCTATTTTTTTTAACCTAAAAGAAAACGACCTACTAGCAAACTTTCCAACCGTATACCCCCCCCCCCTACCACCCATACACCCCCTCCCTCCTCAATCAGATCAAGGCCGGCTGACCTCGTTGATTCCCAGGGTCACAGATTTACGGGGCGGCTACCCCGGGTGTCCCGGCCCTACAAGACCAGGTCGTAAAATACTGCCCGGGGGACGGGGCGGACTGGGGACACTGCGTACAGTCCTGGGATAAATCAGCCGTTGAACACCAGACGTTAATGAGCTTGAACTTGTACAGTAAAAATACATTACAGGGGCATGACATTTCTCATGTTAACCTGTACAGTTAAATATTTTATAGGGGCATGACATTTCTCATAATAACTTGTACAGTTAAATATTTTATACGGGCATGACATTTCTCATAATAACTTGTACAGTTAAATATGTTATAGGGGCATGAAATTTCTCATATTAACTTGTACAGTAAAATATTTTATAGGGGTATGACATTTCTCAGGTAGACCTGTACAGTAAAATATGTTACAGGGCAGACCATTTCTCATGTTAACTTGAGAGGAAACATGTTATAAGCACATGATATTTTTTATATGAACTTGCTAAGTGCACACACCAGGTATTATGTGCATTGAACGTTATATATATATATATATATATATATATATATATATATATATATATATATATATATATATCAGATTCCAACTACGGTGATATTCAATGTACTGCAAAGTTAAAATTATTTTTTAACATACATTTGATTAAACTGTTGCTTCCCATTATATCATAAATTGGTCAGGGAAGACAACTCATTATTTTTCCTAAAAGTCGTTAAAATTATAAAATTATTTAATAGTCACAAAATTAAAGCTAAATGTGAATTATTTGATATGGAATTACATTAACTAATGTAATTGTATAATAATACTTACTTAAATTTTATATCTTTCTAGAAACTACAACAGTTAATTGACGATAGTCTAATATGAAAACTGTTAGCGATATTAAGTTCTAAGATATGAATATACGAGACACTTTTTGAGTTCATCAATGGGGGAGTTTTACTACAACGTAAAACTGTAATTCGTTTTTTGTGATTACAATTTTATTAAATCCTGATGAAGTCCAAATAAAATTTCATATATTTCAATATGCTTCATTATTAATTAAAGAATAGCGGTACTTTATTCAATAGAATCATCTATGTTATAGGGGCATGACATTTCTTATATTAACTTGTACAGTTAAATGTTACATGGGCATGACTTTTCTCATGCTAACTTGTACAGTAAAAATATGTTTCAGGGGCATGAGAACTTCATGTTAACTTGTACAGTAAAATATGTTACAAGGGCATACCATTTCTCATATTAACTTGAGAGGAAACATGTTATAAGCACATGATATTTTTTATATGAACTTGCTAAGTGCACACACAAGGTATTATGTGCATTGGACGTTATATATATATATATATATATATATATATATATATATATATCAGATTCCGACTAAGGTGATATTCAATGTACTGCAAAGTTAAAATTATTTTTAACATACATTTAATTAAACTGTTGCTTCCCATTATATCATAAATTGGTCAGGGAAGACAACTCATTATTTTTCCTAAAAGTCGTTAAAATTATAAAATTATTTAATAGTCACAAAATTAAAGCTAAATGTGAATTATTTGATATGGAATTACATTAACTAATGTAATTGTATAATAATACTTACTTAAATTTTATATCTTTCTAGAAACTACAACAGTTAATTGACGATAGTCTAATATGAAAACTGTTAGCGATATTAAGTTCTAAGATATGAATATACGAGACACTTTTTGAGTTCATCAATGGGGGAGTTTTACTACAACGTAAAACTGTAATTCGTTTTTTGTGATTACAATTTTATTAAATCCTGATGAAGTCCAAATAAAATTTCATATATTTCAATATGCTTCATTATTAATTAAAGAATAGCGGTACTTTATTCAATAGAATCATCTATGTTATAGGGGCATGACATTTCTTATATTAACTTGTACAGTTAAATGTTACATGGGCATGACTTTTCTCATGCTAACTTGTACAGTAAAAATATGTTTCAGGGGCATGAGAACTTCATGTTAACTTGTACAGTAAAATATGTTACAAGGGCATACCATTTCTCATATTAACTTGAGAGGAAACATGTTATAAGCACATGATATTTTTTATATGAACTTGCTAAGTGCACACACAAGGTATTATGTGCATTGGACGTTATATATATATATATATATATATATATATATATATATCAGATTCCGACTAAGGTGATATTCAATGTACTGCAAAGTTAAAATTATTTTTAACATACATTTAATTAAACTGTTGCTTCCCATTATATCATAAATTGGTCAGGGAAGACAACTCATTATTTTTTCTAAAAGTCGTTAAAATTATAAAATTATTTGATAGTCACAAAATTAAAGTTAAATGTGAATTATTTGTTATGGAATTACATTAGCTAATGTAATTGTATAATGATGCATACTTTAGTTTTATATCTTTCTAGAAACTACAACAGTTAATTGACAATAGTCTAATATGAAAACTGTTAGCGATATTAAGTCCTATGATATTAATATACGAGACACTTTTGAGTTCGTTAATGGGGCAGTTTTACTATAACGTAAAACTGTTATTCGTTTTTGTGACTACAATTTTATTAATCCCTGATGAAGTCAAAATAAAGTTTCAAAATTTCAATATGCTGCATCATTAATAAAAGAATAGTGGTACTTTATTCAATAGAATTAACCAGTTCATAGTTTCTTCCAGGCATCTCTTGTCTACCGCCCGCCGAACGAGATGGATTTTACATAGTAAACATACACTTTTACTAGTGTCCGCCGCCCCCCCCCCCCCCCCCCCAAAATGTTGACTGCCCCCCCCCCCCCCCCCCGGAGAAAAAAGTCTGGAAGAAACACTGAACCAGTTACTTCTGATTGCAGTTTCTTAGGTCAAAGAAAACTACCCATTACTCTTCTCAAAAGTCATTCAAGGTATAAAGGGTGTATAAGCGTTGGTGTGGTTGTGAGTAGGGTATAATTATGAGTATATGCATATGTAGATGTAGATGTACATATTAGAGTTAATATAAAGCGTTGGCAGCTAAGCATCAGTTAGATGAAGTCCATAATTTAGGGGTTAAGGTCATTTCTGGTGGGATAGTCCCATGCAAAAGCTCGCCCGAATCAGCATACTAGCTTGTAAGTACGGCCTTTTTTGTGTTAAAACAAAGTCCCGTACACCGTAGTGCTAAACTGTTGATAGACTAATTTCCTTTACTGATTTTCTTCCAGGCATCTATTCAGGCAAGTCTACCGCCCCACCCCCCATCCTCGAACGAAATGGAATTTATATATAAAATATATACTTTGAACAGTGTCCCCCCCCCCCCACGTCCCCCCCCCCCCCCGGAAATTTTAGTCCGACCCCCGAAAATTTCAAGTGCCCCCAACCCAGGAGAAAAAATGTCGGGAAGAAACACTGTTACTGATATACATGAAACAGATGGACCTCAATATCGAACAAACCGTAGATACAGTTAGTTGTTTTTGAGCAGCCTGCAAGTCTAAGAAAAAAAAACATAACATTGCCAACACAGTGAGTATTTCCTGTTCAAACTTGATCCGTAAATTAATGAACTTATAATGGTAGCGAATATTTTGTATGGCGGCTGATCTAAATCGATTAATGTAATTTGTTGCGTTAATTAAAACCACCCGCCCTGTTTACCGAGGGTGATTTAACCATAAGGATTGACTGAGGCAAAAAAGATTCACTGAAATGGATTAGGTAATTAAGGGCACGAATCAGCAATAAGGGGAAGTAATCCGTGTTCGTGGAGTTAAATCGTGGGTTGAGAATGTACGGGTGTCACGATATGGTGGGTGGGTTGTGTGGGGGGTAGGATGTGTGTGTGGGGGGGGGGGGGAGAAATGTGTGTGGGTAAGATTGTAGTAAATAGTGAGGTATTTGTGTTTATGTTGGGGATGATTTTGTATGTCGGGCAAGTTTGTAGGAAATAGTGAAGCATTTGTCGAAGGGTTATATGCGTATAGTTTGTAACGGGGAAGAAGTTGATATAAATGTATATGTGGGGGAATAGTTGTTTGGGGAAAAGGTGTGCGGAAATGGGGGAGTGGATTGTGTGTGGGGGGGGGGGGGGGAAGAATCGTTCCGGCTAGATTAGGGTGGAGATTGTTTGTTTGTGGAGCGGTTTGATAATTCTGTTCGCAGTGTTTCTTCCAGACTTTTTTCTCCCGGAGGGGGGTGGGGGGCACTTGAAATTTTCGGAGGGGCGGACTAAAATCTCCGGTGGTCGGACACTGTTAAAAGTATATATTTTCTATATAAATTCCATTTTGTTCAGGGGTGGGGGGGGGGGGGGGGCGGTAGACTTTCTTCGCTACCCCCTTCCCCCCCCCCCCCCCCGAAGAAATGCCTTGAAGAAGCTCTGTTCGTAAGATGAAATATTATCTTAGGGTAAGCTGAAAAAAAAACAACAGAAAAACAATAACAATAAATATGGAAGTGTTTTTTGTCTAAGGTCATGTTTCAATTAACCTAGCACACGTCGAGCTAAACACACATCTTTTTTTTTTAAATTTTTATTTCACCCTAAAACTCGACCACAGGCCTAGATTAATTTCAGATGGATAATGGAAAATGTCACCACCGAGAAACTGCCTTTGACATTACCAGTAGAAGAGAAAAAGAAATGAAAAAAAAACAACAAAAAGAACCACAACTGTAAATGATAAGAAAGATTGTAACTCTGTTGTACAGAGGCGTAGGCAGGGGGGGGGGTTAGGGGAGGTCAGAACCCCCCCCCCCCCCATAGACCCTTCGGTAGATACATAAAGGTTGAGTGAGGGTGCAAAATCGAAAGTTTGAGGGGGGGGGGGGGGTGCAAATCAAAAGTTTGAGGGGGGGGGGTGCAATTCAAAAGTTTGTCCTCGGGGGCCGGGGAGGGACGCTACGCCTCTGATATATACATTTATAATGCGGGAAAAAATTTGAACCCCCCCCCCCCCCCCATGAGACGATCCTGGCTACCCCACTGCTGTTGTAAACGGCTTATTTTTCACTGGGAGCTAGAGAATCGAAGAAGAAGAAGAATCAAAGATGTTATTAACAAAAGTGGTTATGGATGTCAACATGAATAGAACCGGAAGTTTAGTGTCAGAGAGACCCCCCATGTTTATTTTTTTTCTGTCTAACTGATCTGTACGCTGTGTTGCGTTCTGTGAATCGATGGAGGACATAGAGGTTGACTCGAATACTGAGTGGGGTGGGGCAGGGGGGGGGGGGGGGTGATGGTTAAAGTTGGGTGAACTAGATGAACTTGTTGGTGTAGAAGATGTCTAATAATAGCGACAGGGTTGTCGTGACGCGGAGTCTGAGCTGGCGGGAGTGTCTTTATGGGTGGGGTGTGGGGTGGTGGAAGGGGCACGTAACTGGTTTAACAGCATAGGTGTGAAGCAATATAATTAGTTATATGACCCAAGCTGTGTTGGTCAATAGATTCTGGGCTGTGAGAGTCATACAGCTAGTCTTAGGGTTATGAGAGTCATAGAGCTAGTCTTAGGGTCTAGGCTGCGAGAGTCATAGAGCTAGTCTTAGGGTCTAGGCTGCGAGAGTCATAGAGCTAGTCTTAGGGTTATGAGAGTCATAGAGCTAGTCTTAGGGTCTAGGCTGCGAGAGTCATAGAGCTAGTCTTAGGGTTATGAGAGTCATAGAGCTAGTCTTAGGGTCTAGGCTGCGAGAGTCATAGAGCTAGTCTTAGGGTTATGAGAGTCATAGAGCTAGTCTTAAGGTTATGAGAGTCATAGAGCTAGTCTTAGTGTCTAGGCTGCGAGAGTCATAGAGCTAGTCTTAGGGTTATGAGAGTCATAGAGCTAGTCTTAGGGTCTAGGCTGCGAGAGTCATAGAGCTAGTCTTAGGGTCTAGGCAATGAGAGTAATAAAGCTAGTCTTAGGGTCTAGGTTGTGAGAGTAATAGAGCTAGTCTTAGGGTCTTGGCTGTGAGAGTAATAGAGCTAGTCTTAGGGTCTTGGCTGTGAATGTAAATATAGTTGGACTTATTGCCTGGGTTGTGAATGTAAATAGATTTCATCATAGTACTTTGGCTGTGAATGTAAAAAGATTTCATCATAGTACTTTGGCTGTGAATGTAAATAGATTTCATCATAGTACTTTGGCTGTGAATGTAAATAGAACTAGTTTTAGTGCATGGTCCGTAGATAGTCTTAAAATCAATAAAATGGGTAGCAAGATTAGAAAAAAAATATAAAAAAAAATAATATAACATTATCTTCTACTAGTTAAATTATAAATGAAGTCAAATGTAGTTCTGTGTCTTAAATAAATCACGGAGTAATGAGGCAAAAAGTTTGTCTAAGATATGTATATTTATAGTATACGATTTACATTTTCATCAGGGAAACTCCTCCAAAAAATTGTTTTATCCTGAAGTTACAATATGTACATTTTAATAGTACATAAAATTTATATTTCGATAATCACACAAAATAGAAAAAAGGGTCAGGTTTATAAAACCTAAGGCGTCTTCTAAAAATAAAAACTAAGTCTTCGGTCGTAAATTTAACAGAAACTCATTTTTTAACCATGTTGATAAATTATTAATCTCAGAATTCTCTTTTTTTTTAAATTTAAAATTTATATAACCTTTTATAGATTTAAAAAAAAAAAGTAATTTCTAAAGAAAAAAATTAAACCACATAAACATTAGATCACGGGTTCCCAACCTGGGGGTCGCGACCCCCCTGGGGGTCGCGAAGGTCTTTCTGGGGGGTCGCCAACTGGTATACTAAACCTTAGTAATTTGAAACAAAACATAAATATTTCGAAGAATTTTTTTTAATTCGGCTTCATTAACATCACTGGAAATATGATAGAGAAGAAACAAAGTTCACTGTACAAAGTTGTTCTCAGTCACGAATCTATGAAATCTTCAAAACTAAAACGTCATTTGAGAAGAGTCATTCGGAACACACCAAAAAATACATGGAGTTCTTTCGTCGGTAAGAAGCTAGTTGCAAACGCCAGAGACTTGATCGAACAGGAAGTTTTCACCAGCATTAGTGAAAGCATCAAATGAAGTCGCGATAGAAAATTCCAAGCAAAAAAAAAAACAATAAGAGAAAATCTCATCATGTACGTAAATGTTAAATAACACATTTTTATTGAAATTAAGCTTTCACCATTGTTTGCTTTTCAAGTTGATAAATCAACAGATGTGAGTTCGTGTTCGCAGTTGCTGGTCTGTGTCTATATTCATGCGGATGATAGCAAAGAAATGTTGCTCTTTTGTGAAGATAGCATGGAGAAAATAAATACCTTTTTTGAAGCTGGTTGATTAAAATGGGTTAGAACGGTTGTGGGGGTTTGTATGGATGGTGCGCCATCTATGTTTATCTCAAAAATCGGGCTTTCAGAAAACAGAAAAGATTTATCTCCCTAACCACTGCCCTAACCGATCGACATCAAGAGTCCATTGCTAGTATAAATCGTAAATTATATAAAATCTGGAAACTTCAAAAGAACTGAGCAAAAACATTAATATAGATCACGAGGTTCTGCTCCTCTACATTACAGTACGCTGGCTGTCAAACAAAATGTTGTAAATTGTGTTTTTGAATTGAAATCTGAAAACCAAATTGTTCTTGAAAGTGCAAAGGAAACAAGACTTTTTGGTATACTTAAAACGACATAGAGTGGTTGGAGAGAGTATCATACCTAGCAGATGTGTTCGAACATCAAGATAAGCTTAACCTGAAGCTTCAGGAAAAATGAACGAATATTATAACTTTCCATGATATTCTCGGGGCATTTTTATCAAAGCTGCAAAATCGGTAAAGAAAATAAATCTTGGAAATATTGTAAATTTGAGAAACTCTGCGGTGTGGTAGATGAATCTGATTGTGAGATAATTAAAATTTTGAAAGAAGCGATTTCTGGGCATCTTGAATCTCTTGAAAACGAACTGCATCGCTATTTCTCTGAGCTGAAAAAAGAAGAATCTGCATTTACGCATACCCATTCTCTTCTTCCCTTGATGTTGCCAGCATTCCCGATGAATTAAAAGATGAATTCTTTGAATTGCAGAATGATTCCGAGTAAGATGAAAAACTGCAGACACAATTTTGGTGTAGTATTCACCATTCATACCCAAACGTAAAATTGATTGTCTTTTCCAGAATATATTTTCAACACTATTCTTCTATTAAAAACAAAATTAAGATAATTATAATGACATAGGTTGGCGTTAACAAAAATTTTTAAAATTAAAAACTTAACCACGAAGGTTTAGTGAATAGTATGCAATTTTACTCATGCTATTAAAACAGTTATCAAGAGTAGTTCATATTGAAAGTCTACTAGAAAATCTTATTTTAGTGCTTAATTTCCCTACTAATTTCGGCTTTTTAATTCTATGGGGGTCGCGGGTCACTTACTTTTTATAAAAGGGGGTCGCCACTCGAAAAAGGTTGGGAACCGCTGCATTAGATTAATCGTGACGTGGTTTAAAGGGGCAATGTATTATTCACCGATTTCATCAGACCGACCCCGTCCCTTCCCCGCCTCTAAAAGACTATCAATTTTATGTTCGTTTAATCAAATCTAAATTTAGCCCTCTGCGTTGTTCGCTTGCTAAGGCTTTACGGCGAGAGAGCGTCTTTTCTGAGCAGTTCTATTGTTGAAACTGTGGGACACACTGCGTTGATTGATATCGATTTGTAATCAATGATTGGGTTTTAAATATCTTCACGGTCTGATACGTTGACAACCTGACACGAAGGGGGGAGGTAAATTGTTGATTCTCTCCCTTGTGCGGGATAATATATCCCCGAGTTGCCCCCCATAGATGAAGGTACTAGCAGTAAGCATATTGTCGATTGTTGATTCTCTCCCTTATGTAATGAGGTTATATCACAAGCTATACCCCTTGGTGTAGGTACTATCAAAGTACTACATTGTTGAATGTTGATTATGTCCCTTATGTGATGAGATTATACCAAGAATTCCGCCCCTTTGTGTAGCTACTAGCATGAAGAATTTTTGTTAAATATTGATTCTCTCCGTAGCGTAGTGTAATTATGTGACATGCCTATCTTGATCTAGGTTTTAGCTGTGAGTAGACTTTTCATTGTTAATTTTCTCTCTTGGGTGAAAAAAAAGATATCGTGAGTTCCGCCCCTTTAGTGTTGATGCAGTTAGAATGAATTTTGATACTCTCTCTTGCTTGGTGAGGTAATTCCACGAGTTGCCGATCTTGATATAGTTTAAAAAAGTGAGTAGAGTGTTAAATAATGATTCTCTCCCTTGAGTAACAAGGCTACTCCCCTTTGTGTAGGTACTAGCATATAGCAATAGGCGAGTTGAAATATATCTCTTGCTAGTTGTCATCGCTGGTTACATAACTTCGGCAACAACAACTACTTTCATATATGTAACGCACTACATAATTCGTTAGGATAGGATGTGCATGCAATGATAAATTATAAATGATATAGTCTGCAACATACGGATGAAAAAGTTATTATTGAATTAGAGCAATAACTAAAATTCGCTACTTTAATAAAACTAGACAATTGGCTTTAAACTGATGCGGGGTAAATTATTACATTCTTTAGTTATTCAAAGTAATTTAACTTAAATGGCCCTTGATAGAAGTTTGTGCTAGATACTTTAAGCCATCTTAATTAAGACACACTATATAATATAACTATAATACCTTGGTTAGATTCTGATCAAACCCTTTTTTTTTCTAAATTAAGACATACAATACAATATCTCAAAGGACGAACAAACGCATAATTGAATATTCTCTTCTAAAGAAAAAAAAAAATGGCGGCATATGCGTTGTCGTCCTGCTATTGGCTAGCACCAAGTCACGTGGTCACACGCTGAATATGCTGATTGGTTTATTTCTGTCTACCCGGTTGCATTTCATCATATCCCAAAATTGGCGTCTGTCTTTTATACAGGCCAGCAGAATGTGAGTGATGAATCCTGCTCAGGAGCAGCCGAAGGCCGCGCCATAAATAGAAAAAGAAAAATCTAGAACCGGAGTTTCAAAAACGAAACAAAACAAAACGAAAAAAAAAACACACAAAAAAAAAACAATGACTCCGTCCCCTCCCAAGGCCGTTGTTATCACGAAATACAAGAAAAGATAATCTCGAGTAATTCTCTGTCTTAGAAGACTAGAGTTCGCACTTAAATATAGTTGTCTTTTCCTTCTCGCGTATGTTTGGATGAATTACCGGGATGTTTGGTTTGAGCTTCTATATGTGGTAATAATCAAATATAGATTTGGGAATTCCCGTTTTTGGGACATTAATGACGCACGGATTTTGTTTTTTTTTCTCTCTCTGGGATTAACGGGTCGCTGGGTGTGGTGTGTTGTGATTGGTTGATTGAAATGACGGCACTTTATTAATCAGTATCTTGGGAGGGCTATTTATTTCTTAGCGTACGTGTCATCGCCCTCAAAAGAGGGTATGTTAATAAAAAGAAAAACATCACGTGATGGTCACGTGACGAATGTTTAATAAGTTTATCTAGAAAACTTGTTCTGGGGTCATCTTCATCTTATGATTCAATGTAAGGTTTTAAAAATTATATTTCACTGTGGTTTCTCAATATTTTAACACACACATTTTTCCTCATATAAAGTATTTGTAATTGTTTTATTAAACAGCTTACCTTCTTCTTCTTCGTTCCTTTATGTACCATTGGGGAGTTTCCTCCAACACAAGTATTACGTATCAAGAAGTTATTGGACATATTGCCCAATTAACTTCTGTCTTCAGTCATCTTTTCTGTCTTGATTGGCTACCATAGTCTTTGCTGATCCAAGAAAAATTATGCAAGGCAGCAACTGTTTGAATTATTTTTATCCTAGATGGATTGCCGTCCTCAGCTAGCAAGACTAATCTGCCCAGGGCTCAAACTCGGAACTTTTGAAGTGGGAAAGTATGCGCTCTCCTAACCGACCACCAAAAACTGACCAAGTTTAAGTATAGACGTTTGTAGACAATAAACACCGAGGTGATGTCGATGGTTGTGTTATCACTGTGGACTGTATATGTGGACTTCATGCAGTCATGTACTCTACTGCACCCGCCCCCCCCCCCCCCCCCAAACACACACCACACAAACCCCATCCTCTATGGACATCTCTGCACATGTGGTGCTTTTATACCTATTCTGCTAAATTGTACATACCGTTTTCAAATTTCCGTATAACTTTATCAAACTGGGAAAACACGCAGGGACGCTGTAGATTTGTCCCAAATTCTTGATTGCATAAAAACACTAATTAGATCAGGTAGCCTAAGACGGTAATCAAATACACGGCTCACTTAGCTGCATGTGGATCAAATTTCTCCCACTTTTACAAGCACTTAGGATAACTTTTCATCATGGCCGTGCACTTTCTGACGTAGTTACACATCGCTTTTTTTTATCATAATTCTTTTCTTTTATCAACAAGTAAAGATAGGACAAGAAAATTGTTACCCTTTTACTAACGTGAAAATAAATTTTATTTCCGACGACGGAAAAAAAAAAAACGAAAAAAAAAAAGAACAAAAACAGCATTTGTACATGTAATGCAGGGTAAGGGTGGGGATCGGGTTTGCGAGGTGGGGGGGGGGGGTGAAATATGGCGGCCAGCGAGTCAAGAAATCTAATAGACGGACGCATTTCTCTTTCCCAGCGAGAGACTCTCCCTTACGTCCGCGCACTGTCGATGGCGATTTCGTAAGAGGAGGGGGGGGGGGGGGGGGTGAAAAAATAATTTGTCAAGGTGGGGGGGGGGGGGTATGGGGGTGTTAGGGGAAAGTGCAGAGATACGTAAAGGTGATGGGTTTGTCTAACAAATTGATAGGTAAAACAAATCGGTATGTTAGTGAAACAGTTTGGTAGGTGTGTAATTAATAGGTATTCTAAATTGATACATACAGCAAATCGATAGGAATACCAAGTTGTTATTTGTATATAGGAACAGGCCGCTAAAAACCAGTAAGCAAGTAAAAGTAATTT
Organism: Physella acuta; assembly: GCF_028476545.2. Lineage (NCBI taxonomy): Eukaryota > Metazoa > Mollusca > Gastropoda > Physidae > Physella > Physella acuta. The sequence continues at coordinate 40,616 of NW_026733128.1, forward strand.
GCAGGTAAAACAAATTTCACAGGAAAAAATAAATTGGCAGGCAAAACAAATTAGCAGGTAAAACAAGTTGGCAGTTAAAAGAAATTCTTAAATAGTGAGCAGAAATTTGAAGAGAACTTTTACTGAAAGCAGTAGAGTTGTGGAGTTGTCTAGAATGTAGGGCTGTGTTTGAAGCTGGTTTATCCAGAATTAAGGAAGTATTGCCAAGTTAAAATGTCCTGAATAGATAGCTGTATATTGCTGCCGGCTTGTACGTACTATAGCGAACTCTTAGGCAATGAGTTGCCTAAAATTTACTATTGTCTACAAATTTGGGTTGCATTGGATGTAAGAGGGTTGTCTACAGGTTAAAGGAAATGTAGTGACAAGCTTACAAAGGTGTCGGACATTTGTAAAATATGAGGTTCGTTTTAAGAGTTAAAGCTGTGGTTTAAAGTTAAAATCTTGTTCTTTTAAGGTACCTCGTGGTCTAGTTATAGAGCTCTAGACTTCAAACCCTGAAAGTATTGAGTAAGAATCCAGATTCAAGTTTGTAGAACGTCCCTGAGTTCACCCAGCACTGATGGGTACCCAACTCATGTTCGGGAGAGAAAAGGCGGTTGGGAGTAGTGCTGACCACACAGCACTTCATATGCCGAGGTCACATAAACAGGTGAACTCTACTTCACTTACCCCATGGTACGTCAGGTTCTAAAAGGGAAATTTACTTACTCTTAAAAAATAAATCTTGCTGTTTAATATTCATACTTAAAAACTGCATGCTACAGTTCTATATTACAAATAACGATCTGTTATACTTTCATTAAAACTGAAACTAATTGGCATCAAACTTCGGCTTCTTCAAGAAGGTTAAATTAGGTCTATAGATAGTCTTCTATGTGATATCTATGTGAAGGTTACTGTGGTATAAACGTACGTAATTAAAGGCTAGAAGTGGCTGGTTAAACAGCTTTTACGTGATGTAAAGGAGAAGAGGGGGTGTGTGGAGGGAGGTAACCCATGAATAAATAATGAGGACAACTGTTTTTTTTTTATTATTTTTTTATTTTTTTATTATAGGTAGTGGCACTCCATCCAGCGAGGTCAGTGTGACCTGAAACACGGGGTGAACAACATGTTAATGGTCAATTTGTCCCGCTCGGCTCCAGAGCGACGCGAGGAATTTTCAAGGAGCGGATGAAGTGGACATGAGAATTGTCCAGTGAATGGACGTTAGGGGAGTCGTCTAGCCGGGGAGAGTCGCTTGGAGACACCCGGATGCGGTTACCTTGAAACGTGAGACGACTGCGCATTGCCGGCCCCCCCCCCCCCTCCTGTGTTCAGTCTCGATGGTATTAGCTGCGGTAAAGGTTGCGACGGTGATGAACCTTTTAGAACGGGTTGGGAGGAATAATAATGTATATTTTAGTCTAGGCGATTTAGTAATGTGACCAGGGTATGTTTAGAGATGGTGTCGCCATTACGATATAACCACACGAACGTGCAAGAAAGCTTTACACAACATTATAGGGATTTTCTAATTTTAGACTGTGCGCCTCTACAGTGACATTGACTTGAAGCAAGGAAGACGCCTTTGTATGTTGAAAAAGAGGTTTGGTTGTTTTACACACAAAAAACAAAAGAAAAAAAAAGAAAAAAAATGTTTTAGTTGCTTCCCATTTATAAAAATTAATAAAACTAAGGGAAGCAACCTTAAAGTAATAAAAATAAAAGTTAATAAAATAAGTAAAAAAACAAGTAAAAATAAAATGAAAAGAAAAAAAAATGTTAATCATTGAATTAATTATCTTAAATAAAATTCTTGAATGTTTGTTTTCTTATTCAAAATATTATAATTGACATTTGACTATAATTTAAACTCATAGCCCTTATATTTATTTATATCTTCTATTATACTTATAAAAAAAAAGTATGAACACACATTATAACCTTGGTTACATTTATCATAATTATTTATTTATGTCGGGAAAACCAACTTTTTGACGAGAAACGATGTTTTTTTTATAGTTTCTTTTTACTGTATACATTTTCAAAAACACTAAACATCTGTAGACGGCGAGGACTTAGATAGGTTTGCACTCAGATAAAAAGAAAAATAAGATATAACTTAACATAAACCGGGAGTGATCTCCCCTAAACTTTCTCGAATATTCTTATATAAAATAACAGGGGATGGGAACTCGGGCTATAGACATGATTTTTAATCCATTTTAAATACTTAAAGTTTTAAAAATAGAATAAAATTAATTGCACACCAAGTGAACGTAAATTACTACTTCCGGTCAACGGAAGTTACTCAAAATTTAACAGAAGGTAGAGAATTAGATCTTTTACTTACATGTGAAATTTCATTTATCTATCTGAAATAGTACTCAAGTTATAGGCTTTTGAAAAATTCAAAGTAGGAAAAGTACCACTTCCGGTTATCGGAAATCGCTCAAAAGTTGATACGGATCTACGATTTTGATAAAATACTTATCTATGAAATTTCATCAACCTAGCTGTAACGGTACTCAAGTTATCGTGTTTACACACGGACAGACAGACAGACAGACAGACACACAGACATACGGACAAGATTGCAAAATTATGTTTTTCCGATTACAAGACTTTCTCTATACTTCGTATATACGAGAAAGTAAAAAATAATTAAAAAGTATACGATTCATACAGTGATGTAGATGTGTTTATATAAAGTATGTGTGAGAGTGGCCTCCCCTTGTAGTGGTGTGCAAGTGAAGAAAGAAGTGTGTGAACTGTAGTGTGTAAGTGGTGTGTGGTGTAGAGCGTAGCAAGTAGGCAGTGTTTTCGTTTCAATGTTGACTGTTTCTCTGTTGTAGTTGGAAAAATATATTGGACTATTACATTTGAACTGTGGATTCTGTTTTTGATTTGTGTTGTGCCAGGTTCCAACATGAAATGGAAAGCTGAGCATAACAATACAATGATATGTTTTTTAAATTGCTGAATTTAAATTTCATTGGATAATTGTTCGGCACGAGGACGATTAGAAATAAAGGCAACACCCTCCAACCTAGAACAAAAAAAAAAAAAAAAAAAAAAAAAAAAAAAAAACAAAAAAAACAAACAAGAAAACAAATGACAACAACTACCTTTAACATTCTCAAACACCAACAACGGGTTATCCTGGCATTCATTATATATATTTCGGCAAATGATCAAATTTCTGTACCTTTGTGTAAAAACGTATATATCTATATATATTTCCATATATATATATATATATATATATATATATATATATATATATATATATATATATATGTATATATGTATATATATATATATAAATGAATATATACATATAAACATAAATATAAATATATAAATAACAACAAAAATTATATATATAGGGCCTATATATATATATATATATATATATATATATATATATATATATATATATATATATATATATATATAATTATATATATAGGGCCTATATATATATATATATATATATATATATATATATATATATATATATAAATATATATATATATATATATATATATATATATATATATATATATATATATATATATTATAAATAAAAATAAATAAAAAATACAAATTATATAGGCCTATATATATATATATATATATATATATATATAATTACATCTGACAGTATTCATAAAAAAAAGATTCTTTATATTGCTCCTGATATTCATTGGATTAGACTTAGGATGACAATGTATGCCTGAATGTTTAATCGTATAATTGAACGATACAAATGTTTGTATGTGTGTGTATGTGTGTGTGTGTGTGACTGTGTGTGTGAAGGAGTGTTTTTGGAATTCTGTTGCAATTTTTTTTTAGAAACTCTGGCACACACAAAGTGACCAGTTCACCCAGTCGAAAGAAAAAAAAATCCACAGACAAAATGTAGTCCACTAATGTAAGATATTAGACAGCGTTGAGCAGTTCAGGTCCCATTGGGAGTCTGATGCAGCACAGAAACAAGTCACAAGGAACAAGTCGCGTAGAACAAGTCACAAGGAACAAGTCGCGTATAACAAGTCACAAGGAACAAGTCGCGTAGAACAAGTCACAAGGAACATGTCGCGTAGAACAAGTCGCAAGTAACAAGTCGCGTAGAACAAGTCGCAAGGAACAATTCACGTAGAACAAGTCACAAGGAACAAGTCGAAGTCGCGTAAAACTAGTCACAAGGAACAAGTCGCGTAGAACAAGTCACAAGGAACAAGTCGCGTAGAACAAGTCACAAGGAACAAGTCGCGTATAACAAGTCACAAGGAACAAGTCGCGTAGAACAAGTCACAAGGAACATGTCGCGTAGAACAAGTCGCAAGTAACAAGTCGCGTAGAACAAGTCGCAAGGAACAATTCACGTAGAACAAGTCACAAGGAACAAGTCGAAGTCGCGTAAAACTAGTCACAAGGAACAAGTCGCGTAGAACAAGTCACAAGGAACAAGTCGCGTAGAACAAGTCACAAGGAACAAGTCGCGTAGAACAAGTCACAAGGAACAAGTCGCGTAGAACAAGTCACAAGGAACAAGTCACATAGAACAAGTCACAAGGAACAAGTCGCGTAGAATAAGTCACAATGAACAAGTCGCATAGAAAACTCAACACTGGACAATTTGCAAAGTACAAGTAATATAGAACAAATCACAACATACAAGTCGCATAACACAAGTCAATAAAACGCATGGCAAAGGACACCATGTAGAGTTCAAATAACATAGATCAAGTCACATAAACAAATCTAGAGAAAAAGTCGCAAAAACAAGTCGTATATAACACGAGTCGCAAATTAGAAGTGACGCAGAACAAGTCGTACAGAACAAGTCGCAGAAAAAAGTCGCATAAAACATATAGATTAGAATATGTCCCAGGAAACAAGTCGAAGAGATTATACAGCTTAAAGCAAGTCACATAGAAAATTAGTGCACCTAACAGATCGAACAGAACAAGTCGCACATATAGCCTATAGAGTTCAGAACAAGTCGCACTGAACAAATTGCAACGAACAAGGTGTACTGGATAAGTCGCACGGAACACATCGCACGGAAAAAGTTTTACGGAACAAGTCGCACTGAACAAGTCGCACTGACTAAGTAGCACTGAACAAGTAGCACTGAACATGTCGCACTGAACAAGTCGCACACAACAAGTCGCACTGAGCAAGTCGCAAAAAAAAAAAAAAATTTCCCACGGAACACGTCGTACGGAACACGTCGCACGGAACAAGTCTAACGGAACACGTCGCACTAAACAAATCGCAAACAAAAATTTGTACGGAACAAGTTCCACGGAACCAGTCGCACAGAACACGTCACAGAAAAAACGTCACAGAGAACAGCGGTTCCCTCTAGAGCGTGGTGTTTGATGCATGCCGCTTTAATCAAGACCGACAACCCCATGTTTTACCATCTTGTTACACGGAGCTGTATGATCAGCCGCTGACACTGCTATAATTTGATCAAGTTCTCGGAGAGAAATAACCCCGTTCTGGACACGAACCAAACCCACAGCATACATTTGTCTGGAGAGAAGGTTATCTATTATATCATCTAAATATGGAAATTATAATGTATAAAATTAGCGTCGTATTAATACGTGAACATATGGAATAATGCAGGGCAATTAAATAAAAGACAGGAAAGCAATACTTTTTTTTCATGATATGAAGTCGATTAACAATAAAACCTTGCATAAAGTATCACATAAAAAAGTTCCTATTTTGAAGTATGTCATTGTGAAACCTATCAAAGACGCCAAGGTTAGTGCTGTTGGCTATGTGACTCATGTACTTTTACCCAATTCGAGCCAGGAACTCGTCAGAGCTGAGTGGACTCGAGGATGTCATATACACTTGCTGCGGATCGAACTTGATGCTTTGGGGTTAGTAGTCGTGTGCTCTACTATTCGACCATGAGGATTTAAAATGTTGATGTAATGCCCTCACATTTGAAGTTATATATAACACACAAAGACAATTCATACAAAATGAAGTAGTTACATGAAAGATGATAAGTCATATAAAATGTAGCCTTTCTATTGAAAATTGTATTTAACATAAAAGATAACACATAAACCAGAGCAAAATTTGCATGATTTTATTTGTTGAATATAAAGAAAAACAAACTAAATCAATATGCTGTATAGTTCACCAATAATTCACAAAGTATCATCATTTCATTATTTTTTATTTTATTTTTTGTAGACAAAAAATAAAGCAAACAGTTAATGTGTTGATTAATGGTATTGTTAAAAAATTTAGTGAATTCCCATTTCGTCTGTGAGTTTAAAAGAATAATTTTACAAGTTCAACTAAAAATTGACTATTTTTACTACCATTCCAATTTTACAGAATGACATTTTTGGAATATTAAATTTTAATGTGGCAGCCTCACTTATTTATACTTAATTTTGATCGAAAATAAACTCGGTGTTCAATGTTTAAATAATTAATTTCTTTAAACTAATGGTTGCAAGAATTAAAAAAATGTCTATTTTACAATATAAAAAAAAGTCAATTTTTTAAAAAAATTTTTATTACTATTTAAAACCTGAAGAGAAAATTTATAATAGTTGAAAGAATTAAATCGACAACGTTTCTGGAGTTACCGGACCTTGGCGAATAGTACATGGACTAGTGAAGGGGATAGTAGAACTTTATGGTGACTGCCTGCTAAAAGTGATGGATGCCGGTGTGTAACGAGGTCTGAAGCTGATAGTGAAATCAATCGCTCCTTATCCTGTTTTATGCAAGAGGACGTGTTCAGTGATTTCAAAGGGAGAGAAAAAAACGGCGAGTCTGAACAGGGGACGTAAATCATGTCTGGTGATGTTCTTACAATGGGGAGGAGAATTTCGCTTGCGTGAGAGGCGGGAAAAAACGCTAGTATTATACTTTTTGCAAGTTGTTCAAGGGAGACAAATCTAGCAGTGTAGTAGGCTTAGTTACGGAAAAAAAAAAAAACATACTAATATTCTAGAGTTTTTTGCTATATTAAGATGTTATACTGAGTAAATCTCATATTCTTTTTGAGTTACCTCTTGTTTTTTTTTTAACTTTGTAACAGAACCAGGCTGGTTACGCCGCACTGTTTTCGTTTTTTAACAGAGATAAGGAGTGAAGACAGAGGGCGGCGTCTCAAAAAATAACCTTATCAATGATCAAGATGCAGGTTTCCTTCACACAAAAACAATAACGTAGTCTCGTGGTCTGTCTGCCAATAGCGCTTGTTTTCTCACGTTCAAGGTTTATAATAACAAATTATGTTTATTTTAGTTTTTTTTTTCTGAAAGGAAATTTAATTTACTGCAAAAATTAAACATTTGTTATGTAATATTGCTAAATTGGGGTAAAATATATGTAAAATATATGTACAAGACTTCGTTATCTAACATTGTTACATTGGGATAAAATATATGTACAAGACACACGCTGTTTAGATAAATAGTGTACTGCATAATCGTAGTTAACTTTCTCCAATTGAACGTTTAATAAGGTTAGATGGACACTCACAAAAAAGTTCTATTCTGAAGTGTGTAATGGCGAAACCTATCAAAACCGCCCAAGGTTAGTGCTATAGTCTCTTAGCGAGCATCGTAAAAATGCCAAGTCGAGTTCTTTTACACTAGGGCAGGCGTCAAAGTGCACGTGTATGCTAACGTGAGTAAGTAAGTAAAAATAGAGATTACTCTTAGACCCACGGACAAGCAATGAAATAGGTGTACGCTGTTTTTTTAAATACACCTTAATTATATACTCATTAATCAGGACCAGTGGCGTAGCGAGGTCGGGTGTCACCCGGTGCGGCACTTAATGGTGTCACCCCCCCCCAGAGGCATAGAGACCCTTCCTAGGGACAAACTTTCAAATTTTCGATTTGCACCCCCCCCCCCCTCAAACTTTCGATTTGCACCCCCCCCTCGAGTTTTCGATTTGCACCCCCCCCCCTCGAGTTTTTCTCTATATATTTTGCTATTTTTTGCCTTGGTGTCACCCCCCTAAATGGTGTCACCCGGTGCGGTCCGCACCCCCCGCCCCCCCCCCCCCCCTCGCTACGCCCCTGATCAGGACAGAAGCTAGAATTGAACTCTTCATCAAATTGAGTTAAAGTAATATACATTTGGGGTTGATGCCCTTAGTTGCTGTTGTTATTTTTAAGTTGCCCTTCCCCTGAAGTAAAAACAATCCTCTTTAGACCTAACGATCCATTGGTCAGATGAAGTAGAGTTCATGTTTCTTGTTCTCGGCAAATGAATGGAAGGTGTGGTCAGCACTTCGCGCAACCGCCTTTACTTCCCTAACATTACTTAGGTACCCATTAGAGCTGGATGGGCTTTGACGCTGATTCGAACTCGAGACTTTCTGGTTAGCAAACATGCGCTCTACCGCTTAGGCCACGCCGTTCCAATATCCATTCCCATGGGGCTCATCAAAATTTATGTGAATGAAACATGAGTCTATCCCGGGCGCCCATGGATAAGGCCTCACCCCTCCAGTATTCGCCTCAGGGGCGTAGCGACCTATTTCGGCACCCGAGGCGAAATATTAACCCCCCCCCCCCCCCCCAATTATGTAGCTATTCACTTCCATTGGCTCTAGGCTAGATGATTCAATAATGCAGCTAAAAAAATGAGCTTTTAATATTACTTTTGGCGCCCCTTAGGCACTTAGGGTCGGCGCCCAGGGTGGCCGCCCCACCCACCTTTCATAGCTACTCGTCTGCTGTATCCGCCCTCCACTGAAACTCTCGCGCAATTTTGAACGTCTGCGAGTCACTGGAAGCCAAACCAACACCGGAGTGTCTAGAACTACTAACCGTAGAGTGACTTTTGAGAAATCGATTATTTAAATCTTTCCACAAGCTCGCAACACTATTCTCAATCACCTGCAAGAAAAAAAAAATTAATACGCAGGAAAAAAAAAGATTCCACGTACATAAAAATAGTTATTCGATTGTCTAGATCAACTGTTTGAAGTCAAATTACAGTACCATTATCACAATGGGTCGGAAACATTTCATGCAAGTAATACCATGTGTGTTTAGTAGACTCGTTACACATGCATCGAAAACATGCGATCGCTAAGTCGAATAACATTTCGTTTTGATGATTGAAGATACTGAGATCCGGTAATAGACTCTTCCAGAAATAGGTGTGTAAGGTTGTTAGTAGTATTATTCTTATCGCAACAAGTTTTATGGTTAGAAATTTGGGTTAGGCGTATTCTAAGACTAGGGTTGGAGTTAGGGTTACGGCTAGATTTAGTAACGAAATTAGCAAGTCAGATGTGTATTTTAGCTAACTATCATTAACTTAACACCCCTTTTTTAAGAAGATTCTATTATCGGACATTAATGTTAAAAAAATACTATTGGTTTTTTATTTTAAAATAACTAAGACTTCAGATACATTTTCTTAAAATGAAAATCTGGTCAAAGACATTCCTCTTTCCCTGTTATGCCTGAAGCAAAGTATCGAAGCATGTCATCATTCATCAATGAGACGAAACTAATTTTTTTACGTAGTGTTTCCATACGCTGTATGGAGGCGGGTTGGGGGGCGGTGGGGGGGGGGGCGGTGGGGGGAGGCTAGAAAAAAGTCACTCACTCAAGAAACAGAATGCGCGTAGGTAAGGGAATAAAAAGTGAGCTGACGTACAATTTATAACGTTCGCCCTGAACTATAACATAAGAGTGGGGGAGGGGGGGGGGGGGAATAGAATACAATGACGTCAAAGCGACGGCTGCAACAACAAAAGGGCAGACAATCCAAGGTTTACTTTCACAACTAGCAGCTGGAGTATCAAAAGTTTTTTTTTTCTTTTATTGATAGACAAAGGAAAATATCGTATCGTGTTTCGTTTAAATAATATGCTGCTTAAATAAAATTGTAGCTCTTTTTGTGGAGTTCAGAAAAGTGAAATGGCTGAAGAACTGGGTCGAGTATTGTGCAGTTATTTTTTTGTAACAAATATAGTAGGAGTGATTTCAAGTACATGAGGATTTTTTCATAAATAGCATAGCCTTTAGCGTGAACATTGATTAAAACTGTCAGTGACATTCGGCATATTTTCAATAATGGTAATTATGTTAATAGTAGAGTAAATAGCAAGAGAAAATATACATACTTGGATAAACGTTATATATATATATATATATATATATATATATATATATATATATATATATATATATATATATATATATATATATATATATCCCTGCTTTAACACATACATACACTACATTAAAAGCATCTTCCTGCTAAACGTACAGATTGCAGTTGTTCAACTAGGTAAAGAATGTTGAGTAAACTCAGCCAAAACATAAAGTTCCTTGTTTAATTACTTATCTCCTTGCTTAGAGCGGGTCGAAGAAAGAATATGGAGCTAATGGTTATAATCACAACCTACAATAGTTAACCCTTCAAACGAAAATAGTTCCATCTGTAATTACACAAAAACCATATTTTTAAAGGGAGACAACGCGTGATTTAAGTGCTGCAAGGGAAATAAGTCATTATGTGCGTGAAATTAGGGCATAGGGTTAACAGTTAATTATTATTGCTTTAAGCTAGTTTTAAGTTGAAACATCGTTTGTTAAAAGGTACAATTAGTCTCGCTCACTGGCTTTCATTAGGTAGGTAGCCAAAATGTTTAAAATAGATGAACAAGAGCGACATAACTAATAACTTTTGACCCCCCCCCAAGCTACGTTTTGTAAATTTAGAGTAAACTAAAAATAGAATCTCTAACCATTTCGTACCAAACACATTAGCATAACTTTATAAAAATAGGAGATTTTAAAAATAAATACAAAATGATATCTGTAAAAAAGCATGCATGATATAGAAATCAAATTTAAAAAAATAACACGTTTAACGTCATTTTAAAATAAGGATTGTGTGTAGACTTTCACATTTACAAAATTAAATACTGAAAATTGGAAACATATATATTATCAATATAAGAAAATAATTTTTAAAATAGGAAACATATATTTTAACATACGGTTTGGTGAAACTAAAGAGTTACATTTTTTTCTGAATCAGATATATATATATATATATATATATATATATATATATATATATATATATATATATATATATATATATATATATATATATATATATATATATATTCATATTATATACATACACAGTGAGAGATCGAAATGTATACTATATTGCCAACATCTTTATTGCTTCAGAATTACTTAGGACTGTTTTAAGTTATCTTAACATCCCACCTTTTAAGTACCTTATCTAATCAACTGATTTCAACTCATTTAAAAGCATGTTGGGCCCGTTTAAAATAATCGTCCCGTACCTTGGAGGTTATCTGTTTCCGGTGTGTAGCGCCTTGCTCACCCACAGGTGTGAAGATTGGGGGCGGGGGGTGTCCAGGAAGTGGGGGGAGGGGGGGGAGGGTTAGCGCCGGTGGTTGCAGCGTGAAAAATGACTTTTGAGGTTAAAAATAGCCAGCACTGATTGCCTCGCTAGTTAAGGAATTAGTTGGTTTAAGTGGAAAACACGATTCTTGGAGCTAAAAAAAGGTAAAAAAAAAAAAAAGAACAGATGAAACTAGTTTTAGGTTAAGTCAAATCCACTTCCGGTGTTGTCTTACTACTTCTAGACTTCCGGAAATAGACGCACGATTATAAACAGCTGATGCCCTGATACAAGCTCCCTGTGTACATTTCTCAGCGAATACTTATGTTATGAAACATCAAATTAAAACGCTTAAAATTTAACGTAATTTCTAAATTCAAGAATCAGCCGTATTTAACAAACCGAAACTGAGTCAACGACCTATTTAGTAACTAGACCGGAATTTTTTAAAAGTATAAAATAACATCAAACGCCAGATAGTAAATTGAGTAAAAAAAAAAATAAAATTCATCAAAGAAAACTGAATTAAAGTGTGAAGGGACTATTGAACATAATGAGTGATGTTCTTTGAAAATTTAACCCCCTCCCTCCCTCCCCCTCCACAAACACACTCCCCATTCATTGGTAGCTACAAGAGTGCTATCCTATTGAAGCCGTTATTGACTTAATACAAACGCCAACGCTAGTATTATTTTCTCTCTAAATCCAGGTCATCCGTGCTTAATTGGAGTAGGTGACCTAGGCTACATCAATAGCAGCTTGCTAGTGTGGTGACTTGGTGGATAGTTTGGTGGAGAGTTTGGAGAGTTTGGTGGATAGTTTGGTGGATAGTTTGGTGGATAGTTTGGTGGATTGGTTGGTGGATAGGTTGGTGGATAGTTTAGTGGAGAGTTTGGTGGAGAGTTTGGTTGAGAGTTTGGTGGAGAGTTTGGTGGATAGTTTGGTGGAGAGTTTGGTGGAGAGTTTGGTGGATAGTTTGGTGGAGAGTTTGGTGGATAGTTTGGTGGATAGGTTGGTGGATAGTTTAGTGGAGAGTTTGGTGGATAGTTTGGTGGATAGGTTGGTGGATAGTTTGGTGGATAGTTTGGTGGATAGTTTGGTGGAGAGTTTTATGGAGAGTTTGGTGGAGAGTTTGGTAGAGAGTTTGGTGGACAGTTTGGTGGACAGTTTGGTGGACAGTTTGGTGGACAGTTTGGTGGACAGTTTGGACAGTTTGGTGGACAGTTTGGTGGATAGTTAGGTGGACATTCTGATGGACAGTTAAGTGGACAGTTTGAAGCCGTGGCCTGAGGATAAATAGATGGTAACTACAGTAAGACGTGTGGTCCAGCTGTATATTGAATCAACGGTAAACAGAGATTCCCAAGATCGATATTCAATCTATATGTGTACGATCTACGCGAATCCACCTTGAACTGAGATATAGTTGAAGTAAGCCTTGAGGGTAAAATTTGGCTAGACAAATAAACCCTTAAGTCTCGAGTTCAGATCTGGTTTGCGAGTCTATGTAACGGCTCTGAGTCCACTCAGCTCCGATGGGGTATCTGGATTAACGTTAGCGAAAGAAAAGGCAACCGGGCTTAATGCTTCACTATTTTATACACCGAGGTCACTGAAATAGGTAAACTCTACTGTGGCTGACGGATTGATCGTAAGGTTCGAAAGCTTACTTGTTTATTTTTTTTACAAATTATACCAGGATAAAAAAAGAAACTTATAACAATAAAACTCCTCTATATCCTCCCGATTGAATCTCTGGTCCAAAAAAAAGATAAGCTAAATCTTACAAACCCACGTTAACTTCTTTAACAGCCACAATATGAAACTCGTTTTCCCGAAGCTTACCCAAAGCACAATATTACTGTTGCTCCATACAAATAAGATCACGAAATCAATAACAAACCTTTTGTCATTCTTACTTCAGCAACAATTATTACCCAAAACCAACTAGAAATACTCATTCAATACCGACGCAAACATTTAACGTACATCATAGACTAGATAAATATAGTACCGTCTGAATAAACAAGAAAATGAAAAAAATCAATAAACATTGCTGCCAAAGTTCGATTAGGTTAGATCAAAATCTTCGCCGCACAAAGATTGCCTTTCTGAAGACTCGGCAAATCTCTTTCAATAAAACATGACATCTTGAAATCTTCTCGACCGGCTAGACAACGATTGAATGTAAATTTTCAAAAGTCGACCTGACCTCTATGAGACCGAGGGCAATATTGTTTGGTTGCTCTTATTTAAGGACGTGAAAATTGAATCGCCGGGAGCGGAAATTTCTGCGAGGGACTTGGCTCACAACTGGAGATTTGGGGCTAGTTTGTGTGTGTTTGTTATTCTACACTATCCCCCATATTTTTTGGAACTCTTTATCGCGAGGGATGATTTGTGGGCCATTGTTGATGGTGACAAGATTACGTTTCCCCATACTCAAGATTATTTTTTCTTCTGTTCATTTTAGAGGTTGTGATTTTTTTTATGGTAATGACTGACTTCTTTAGTACGTTACTGAGGAAGATTGTTTCCTTTATTTAAATTGTAATTCTTTTCTATTGACGCTTTTTCATTTATTTAAATTGTTTTTGTTTGTGTGTCCTTGTTGGTATACTAATTGAAAATCGTTATGCCCCAAGAAATCCTTACATTTAGATAACACGAATACATTTCTTCGTTTTTAAGAAACGGGTATTAACCGATTTTGTTTCAAATTCTGACAAACATTTATATCTTATACTTTTAAGGAACAATTATTTCCTTGTTTTGTTTTGTATGATATCTATTTCTTTTTAAATAATTAAATTAAATAATATTAAATCTGCAATTGTGTTCAAAAATACCCCAAACATCACTCAAAAAAAAAAAAATAAAAAAATAAAAACAAACTGAAAAGTTGTTTTTGATACTTGGAAAATGATTTCTTTAAAAAAAATTGTTAACAAACTTTATAGAGACTCATAGAAACAAATAAAACATTAGAAAACACTCGAAAGCACATCAAATGTTTGCGTAAGTCAAGTTACGAAACCAAAACGACAATCTAAGTACCGAAGTTTCCTAAATTGAAAAAAAAAAAAAACAACCAACAAATTAATATCGTCTAGACAGAAATGTCGAGGTCCTAAATAAACTTTAGCGAAAATTAGCATAGGCCACACTTTTTAGCTTGCCAAAGTGCCGGGAGATTATAAGAAAAACGGGTTATGTAAGAATTTAATCTCACGGTATTCTAAATTGGCCGCGTGGATTTTTTTGTCGGATTCACACACAAGGAACAACAGAGAGTAAAATAAGTTAAATACACTTTACACTTTCGCTGCGCTTAATATGGAATATATATATATATATATATATATATATATATATATATATATATATATATATATATATATATATATATATATACATATTGAGCCCTAGTACGGTGCTGCAAACCTACACAGAAAGACCCTCAATTTATACTCGTGGAGAATTTACTAGAACATTTTTGTTTTATGTAGGTTCGATGCTAACACCAATCCTAGCTTATTACTTTACTAACACTAATGCTAACATATTACTATACCAACACTAACCCTAACAGGTTACTTTACTAACACCATTCCTTTTTACAGTACTAACACCAATCCTACCTAATTACTTTACTAACACCAATCCTAGCTTATTACTTTACTAACACAAATGCTAACATATTACTATACCAACATCAACCTTAACGTACTACTTTACTAACACCAATCCTTCTTACTTTACTAACACCAATCCTAGCTTATTACTTTACTAACACCAATGCTAACATATTACTTTACTAACACCAATGCTAACATATTACTTTACTAACACCAATGCTAACATATTACTTTACTAACACCAATGCTAACATATTACTTTACTTACACCGATGCTAACATATTATTTTACTAATACCAATCCCATTATATTAGTTTACTAAGATCAATCCTAAACATTTTAGTTTATTTACACCAATCCTTATTACTTTACTAACACCAATGCTAACATATTATTATACCAACATCAACCTTAACGTACTACTTTACTAACACCAACCCTAACATATTATTTTACTAATACCAATCCCATTATATTAGTTTACTAAGATCAATCCTAAACATTTTAGTTTATTTACACCAATCCTTATTACTTTACTAACACCAATGCTAACATATTACTATACCAACATCAAGCCTAACGTACTACTTTACTAACACCAACCCTAACATATTATTTTACTAATACCAATCCCATTATATTAGTTTACTAAGATCAATCCTAAACATTTTAGTTTATTTACACCAATCCTTATTACTTTACTAACACCAATCCTAACATATTTCCTTACTAACACCAACCCTTCTTACTTTACTAACACCAACCCTAACCTATTACTTTACTTACACCAATGCTAACATATTACTATACCAACATTAACCCTAACATATTACTTTACTAACACCAGCCCTAACATATTGCTTTACTAACACCAGCCCTAACATATTGCTCTACTAACACCAATTCTGACAAAGAAACACCTTTGACAAAGTTCCACAATACTACACATTTCTCAAACAGCCAACACCCCCCAATGTGTTTTGTGTTATTCATTGATAACAAGCCCTTTCCGCACCCCTCCCCCACAGACACACACACACACACACACCGAATGATGGATATGAATAGAACACGGTTTTTGAGTGGTCCCCCTCGAGGCAACAGAATACCATGATAATCACATTCTCCTGATGTGCTAGTGTTCACAGGGAAAATGTGTTTCCTTTCTACCCCAGCAAGAAAATCGCCTCGGAGTGAGCGAATCTCGAAAATAGAATTCTCGTAACATTGGCCAGATGGAGGGGAAATAATCCAAGTCGAGAGAACAACAAGTGTGGTAACTCTAGGCTTGGCAGTAATCTAAATATAATTGATAGTTTATAACCAATTTTATGATAAAACAGTTGATTTGACAAAAGTATAAAATAGAGCTAATACAATTTAATCAATTCTATTATTTAACATAAAACGTGGTAATAACATAAATAAAACTGATAGGATACAATCCATGTTATGATCAAACAGAAAGTTTATGTCTCATAAAATTGGTTAACCAATGCCATGCTTGAAATGTTTAAATGTCGATAATTGTTTCCTTCTTTCATAAAGTTTTGTTCAAAATTTTAATTAGAATTTTTAGCACTCATAAAGCCACACGGCCTTTAACTTAAGTTTAAGTTAATATCATTAAGCAACAACTGAACGTCCATACATATTAATTTATACATTATACACATTAACATTATATATATTTTTTATTAATATATAGTTTGCTATTGCTGAATGATAAACAAATAAGGAGTTCATCTAACCTCTGATCCTTTGTAATCTGTACTATTTGTTGTACTTAACCCCTATAATTATTTCCCTCTGGCTCTACTTTTGTTATTTTTTTTTTATTTATTTTTTCCTTTCTGTATATATCAACCATCACGTTTTTGGACATAATGTAAATTAATGTTCAACTTATCCCTTGTTAATGTTAAACATGTAACTTTTTTTTTATTGCAAATAAAAGTATTTAAAAAAAATGTAATTAGACGTTTTGTATTTGATCTATTTATAAGTAAACTATCTTAAATGAATGAAAGTATTACTGTTAAATCTGTATTAATCCTCACAAGGCGATGATGAAAACTTTTATACTAAAGCGATCACTCAAGACAAACTGACGCTGTATATTACATGTCTGAGGCAGGAAAAAAAAAGTTTGTCTTGTCATATAGGACATATATAGGACGTATATTTATTTATATTTTTTAACTAAATATCTGATTTAATGAAACAATTTACGTATATTTTCTATTTCCACAAAAAAAAAAAAAAAAAAAAAAAAAAAAAAAAAAAAAAAAAAAAAAAAAAAAAAAAAAAAAAACTAAGCTTTGTATCAGTGAAGACAAAAAAAAAACTATCCCCTTGTAAATGCTGTCTTCTCGTTCTATCCATTTACCCGCCCTTCACCTTCGTCCTTAAGGTCTGCCTCGACCAATCAATTGAAAAGAAAACATTTTTAGCCGTGTCACGGTGACTCGGGCTAGTTTCTCCTGACTTGAGAAGATTATTGGACTAGACGCGTCAACCTTAAGATACACTGACAGCCGTCAAATAAACACCATTTTGTTCGTCTACTCAACTGGTTATGTCGTAATTAAAAATTATTTTGATGTACTGTTCCATAGCACCGTCATAGAAACCGAGTTTAAAAAAAAAAATTATAAACGAATTAGAAATGCAAGTTTAAATGCTTAAAAAACAAAAAAATACAATAAAAATAAATAAATAAATAAATAAATACATAATGAAACGCAACAAACAAACCGAAATGACAAAATTACGCCTTAAAATAAAAATGCAACAAAAATATTTTTTTACTTCCGTAAAAAACAAAAACATAACACAGGACATAAATACAACACAATCGATAATAAACAAAAATACGGCAGAAGAATAATACAACATAAAAAAAAATACCTAACATTCTATTTAAAAATAAATAAATTAGGATACTGGTAGAATTGACCAAGGTAATTTGAATATTACAGTCATCCATGTCATGGACTAAATATAACTAGCAGTAAAAAAAAACACATAAAAGCAAAACCACAATGACGTCATCAGTTTGTGAGCACAAACACGCCCACAGGAGCAGTTTTGCTGCTGCAGTGTGTATTTTTATCTTCCCCCGTGAAGAGAAGACAACCCACGCTTCCGTTTGGGTTAAATTTAATCAGGTTTCATTGATGACTTCCCCATTTGATGTATAGAGGTCACGTGTTAGGTCCCACTGTCAATTAGAACAGTTCCTCCAGCGAAAAAAAAAACTGCCGCTTTTAATGGTGTGGGGGATGTTAAAGAAACTGCGGCTAGGCTTTAATTAAACAGGACAGATATACCCAAGGATTGATCTTTATCTGGAAACATTGATGTTTTCTTTAGTTAATTTGATGCATTTCACTTTTTTTTCTAATCTAATGTGGAAACTCCATGAACTATTTTAAGGAAAGGAGGGGGTGGGGGTAATGAATGAGTAGCATATATTTTTCTTTATGAATACACGTCATATGGTAATTACCTATACATCAAATTTAACAGGTAAAAATAATTAACCAGACATAGGTATAACGTGACACTATTATAACGTGACACTGTTATAACGTGCCATTGGCTTATCGTGACGCATGTATAACGTGACACTAGTATAACGTGACAGGGGTTATAACGTGACACTGGTTATAACGTGACACTGGCATAATGTGACACTGGCATAACGTGACACCGGCATAACGTGACACTGTTATAACGTGACAAGGCATAACGTGACACTGGTATAACGTGACACGGGTTATGGCGTGACATGGCATAACGTGACACTTGTATACATTGACACTGGTATAACGTGACACTTGTATAACGTGACACCGGCATAACGTGACACCGGCATAGCGTAAAACTGACATAACACTACCATAGCGTGACGATGACACAAAGTCATAATGGTATACCCGGATATAGCGTGACCCTAGATGGCAAAGAGTCGACTGACATGAAGCACAAAATGGGTGACAACATTCAGAAAAGCCGCTCAAAAACACATCCAATCCACGTTTTCACAGTGTTGATTTTCTTTTTATGCTGTCAAACTTATACAGCTGAGATAGGTCAGGTTTTATACACGCGACATGATTTTTTCCCCTCTTGAATCGTATAGTTATAGGGCTTATAAGTAGGTCACAACTTCTCGTTCTCGTACTATGCAGCTAGTAGATTTCGAGACCGTCGACTTACAAGCCCTATAGTAAGTGTGTACATGGATATATGTGTACATGAATATGGATATAGCTCACAGCTTTAAGAGACGCATTAATAATCCCATGTAAAATTTAACTGACGTGTCAACATGTCTTAAAAATATCCGTGAAAATTCGTGCCTACGGCTTATACGTAATAAATTGATAACAATCAATACATTGATCATTGATTACTATCAATACTTGATGTATATCAATAAAAACAAAATTATCCCATTTATCAGTATATCGGTTCATATTACACTGTATGTTCTATCATCTTCTTTTAACATTTTAAATTAAACATTAATTACAGACACTAATTACCGTACTGACGTACTAGCTACGAAAGAATAAAAAATCGCAACACATCTAATTAAAACAAGCCTTCATTTATATACACCAAGGTCGCTCTCATTAAAATCTTACAAACTTTTATTATTTTATTCTCTGATACACTCGTATTGCAGCAAAGCCTTTAATCCTCTTGAAATCAGAGCCAATGAGCCAATAAAAAAAAACGTACACATTTACATCGTGGAATCAAAAGCAAGAGACATTTCTCTATTGGAATACGTAATGGCATTAAAATTCTTGAACGGCACATAAGCCGATGACTCATCTGGAGCGATCAGCGTTACATAATAGCTGTCAGAAATATGTCATTCATCCGCTCGAAGCTACGGCTTAGAACTGAAGGGCCCTCAGAAAATAATTAAATTCTTGACACCTCTTAGCTCGATAAATGCATATATATTTCTAAATTATATATATATATATATATATATATATATATATATATATATATATATATATATATATATATATATATATATATAACTGAGGTTACAGGTCAAAGACAGGTTGGAATAGACTTAATTTGCCGGGCATTGAAAGGTGATTATGATGATGATTTTGTCTGTTACTCCAGTAGGAGTCTGCTGGGCACCATAGCCCCGCCCCTATTGCAACAATAGCCACACCCATATAGGAAACATAGCCGCACTTAGACAGCAACCATAGCCCCACCTCAACAGCAATTATAGCCCCACCCCAATATCAAACATAGCCCCACCCCAACAGCAAGTATAGACTCTTCCGAACACAAATATAGCCCTTCCCCAACATTAACCATAGCCCCACTTACATCAAACTTAGCTCCCACCCAGTGGCGTAGCGACCGATTCCGGCGCCCGGGGCGGAATATACATTTTTGCACCCCTCCCTCCCATTCTATTTATAGTTATTCCTGTCTTTGAAAAAGCGCCCCTCCCCTCCTTTGAAAAAGCGCCCCCCCCCCAAAGTAAATAAATAAATTGGAAAGGTTTGTGTATCTTCTTACCAGTTACTATCCCATTAGATTTTCTATTTCGGTGCCACAAAATTAATACAGAAAACAGTTAAATCAATGTGAAAAGCCTCGAAGTCGTTTATTTTCGTAACGTTGTATAAAATTTAATACTTCAGCTTAAAATGAGCTTTTCAATTAATTTTTCGACCCCTTTTGGCGCCCCTTAGGGTCGGCGCCCGGGGCGGCCGCCCCACCCGCCCTCCCCTAGCTACGCCACTGCTCCCACCCCCACAGAAAACATAGCCATACCCCTACTTCAACCTTAGCCCCATCCCTAATGCAACCTTAGACCAGGCCCGTCCCAACAGCAAATATAAACCCACCCCAACATGAACCATAGCTCCACTTACAGCAACCACAACACCACCCATACAGAAAACTTCGCCACACCCCTTCAGCAACTACAGCCCCACCCCTACACCAACCATAGCCCCACCCATACACCAACCATAGCCCCACCTCTACAGTAACCGTACCCCCTCCCCCACCCCAACAGACTGAATTCACACCGGACGCACCACCTAATTGAACCGGGTCTTGCCGAGACGACGTCTAATAAAGGTAATTAACAGGTGCCGATAGTGTTGGCACCTGTATATTCCGAATACCGTGATTACTGTCTACACTATTTTTACATACACTAATTTTTTTTTGCTGAAATTAATCTACGACAAGCAAGCTTTTTCTCACGTCTATTTTTAGAAACTATCCTGTCTTCAAATGCGTCGATGACGTCACTAACAGCCAGGAAAGCATAAATAAATTAAACTTTTTTTTCTTTAACTTTTCTGTGTTTTGCTAAAATTGTTCTTACATTGTGAAATATTAATACGCTTTTTTAAATAGCATGGCTTTGATTTAATTGCAGCTACTTATCCGTTAAACAGACCACCTCACCTATCTATGGACTAACAGTGTACCGTTAAAGACTCAAAATACCCCCCCCCCTCCCCCCCCCCCACCCACTAATTCAGTCACAAAATAGATGTACTTATGTTATAAGTTGACTTCAATGCCAAGAAAAGAAAATTCACTATGGACAAGGGGAAATAATTAATTCCTTCACCGTTGAGTGCACAAGAATAAGATAAGTTGGGCTTGACATTTAGGCATGAAAGGTGAAGTTTAATTAAGTGTGGTTGGAGTGGTGGATGGGGTTGGAGTGGTGGACGGGGTTGGACGGGGTTGGAGTGGTGGATGGGGTTGGAGTGGTGGACGGGGTTGGAGTGGTGGACCGGGTTGGAGTGGTGGACCGGGTTAAGGTGGTGGACGGGGTTGGGGTGGTGGACGGGGTTGGAGTGGTGGACGGGGTTGGAGTGGTGGACCGGGTTGGGGTGGTGGACCGGGTTGGAGTGGTGGACGGGGTTGGAGTGGTGGACGGGGTTGGAGTGGTGGACCGGGTTGGGGTGGTGGACTGGGTTGGGGTGGTGGACTGGGTTGGAGTGGTGGACGGGGTTGGAGTGGTGGACGGGGTTGGAGTGGTGGACGGGGTTGGAGTGGTGGACGGGGTTGGAGTGGTGGACCGGGTTGGGGTGGTGGACGGGGTTGGAGTGGTGGACGGGGTTGGAGTGGTGGACGGGGTTGGAGTGGTGGACGGGGTTGGAGTGGTGGACGGGGTTGGAGTGGTGGACCGGGTTGGGGTGGTGGACTGGGTTGGAGTGGTGGACGGCGTTGGACGGGGTTGGAGTGGTGGACGGGGTTGGAGTGGTGGACCGGGTTGGGGTGGTGGACGGGGTTGGAGTGGTGGACGGGGTTGGAGTGGTGGACGGGGTTGGAGTGGTGGACGGGGTTGGAGTGGTGGACCGGGTTGGGGTGGTGGACGGGGTTGGAGTGGTGGACGGGGTTGGAGTGGTGGACGGGGTTGGAGTGGTGGACCGGGTTGGGGTGGTGGACCGGGTTGGAGTGGTGGACGGGGTTGGAGTGGTGGACGGGGTTGGAGTGGTGGACGGGGTTGGAGTGGTGAACGGGGGAGTGGTGGACGGGGTTGGAGTGGTGGACGGGGTTGGAGTGGTGGACATGGTTGGAGTGGTGGACGGGGTTGGAGTGGTGGACGGGGTTGGAGTGGTGGACTGGGTTGGAGTGGTGGACGGGGTTGGAGTGGTGGACCGGGTTGGAGTGGTGGACCGGGTTGGAGTGGTGGACCGGGTTGGGGTGGTGGACGGGGTTGGAGGGGTTGGACGTGGTTGGTGTGGTGGACGGGGTTGGAGTGGTGGACGGGGTTGGACGGGGTTGGAGTGGTGGACGGGGTTGGTGAGGTGGACGGGGTTGGAGTGGTGGGCGGGGTTGGAGTGATGGACGGGGTTGGAGTGAGGATGGAGTTATAACTGGGTTGTCTGGCAGGGCTGTGATCACTTAAAATGCTGTTTAACTTGGCTGACATAGGTTGCTGTCTAACAGGGCTGTCATGATTTTCGAAGTGGACAGTCGTACGTTGCTGTCTTCAATAAGGATGTCACAAATTCAAAAAGTCAAAAAAATTACGATGCGCGTGAGTCAAGAGAGTGTGCCGTCATGAATTTCGACTTGACAACGTGACCATTGGTACCGATACAACCGTCTGGATGTACCCAATACACAACGACCGGCAGCAGTCGGATAAATGTACCTATGCGCATATGCTATGCGCAAAATCGGTGTGTAGCGAAAACGCGACAGTCGACGTTAAGGGGTTTATTTGGCTGTCATAAGCGGCTGTGATCAGTTGCTGTTTAACTTAGCTGTCATCCATTGCTGTCGTGATTTGCTGTCGAAGTGGGCAATCATAAGTTGCTGTCTTCAATCGGGCCATCACAAAGTGCTGTTTAACTTGGCTGCCCACACGATATTTCCTGGCCAAATTTACACACATAGCATATTGAACTAGCTCCGTTTCGCGTGTTTCAAATATAAACAGACACTAATTGTGTTCTATGTTATCATTAATATGTGCATATGACTGTTACTGTGTTATCACATATATGAATGTCAATATGTTATTATACTATTTCATCACATACGTGAGTTTTACTATGTTATCATGTTTAAATGTAGGAAAGTTTCTTTCAGGCAACCCTACGGTTATGTGTGTGGGGGGAGGGGGGGACAGAAAACAATATAATTATAATAGAAAACTAACTGTAACTTAAATCCATCCATCCGTCCGGTTCCATGCACGCCCCTCCTGCCTCCCACCCCTTTTGTTTTCCCCTCCCCCAACCCGAATTTAATAGCCACTCCTCCACGAAAATTTCAAGTTCCATCAGGAAAAAAATGACTGAAAGAAGCACTGAAATGTAATCCTGTTAGATCCCAATTAAAACCCGACGAACTTCATTACAGAGGTTATGTATTGCTAAGCTAATTACACCTGTTACTTACGAAATCGATGACGTCATGAAAAAGTGCACCAGGTATGTTGAAAAAAAAACAACAAAAAACTAAAAGAAAAAAAAACAAAAGAATAAATGGTGAAAAGAAATATACATAAACAAACATGAAAACAAATAGGTAAAATAATACCTGTTAAACAAAATATGACGTCATAATCTGCGTCATGAATCGGCAACTTGAGTTGATGTGGGTTAGAAACAGCGGTAAAAAATTGATCAACTTCCAATCGTTTGTTTGCCACTTCTCCTTCTGACCTGATTTCAACTCATTAGTTCATTGATTAGTTCATATTGATTAGCCCCCATTGATTTTTAACATTTGACTTTCATAGTAAAAGAAAAGGAAACTCCACGCTTCTTTTACATTCGTTTTTTTTTAAATAAAAAAAAACTTAATTAAAAATGCTTTTTAATGAGTTTTTTTGTGTTGTTTTTGTACTATTTCTCAAACAAAAACACAATTTACGAGTTCTTTAAAACTGATTCTATAGAGAAATCTGTACTTAAGAAACGATCACACAAATTGTTTTAGGTTAATGACTTATAGGAGGTCAGCGTGGTCGAGTCGGTAAAGCTCATGGCTGCTAAACCGAAAAGTCTTGAGTTCGAACCCTCTGGCAGCTAAGGCTTCCAACACTAAAAATTAAGAACGAAGAAGAAGAATGATATATATTATATATAAGAAGAAAACACGGAATTTAAAGGTTTTTCAAGCTGTTGTCGGTGCCTTTTTAGTATTTAATTCAGCAATAACTACTTGAAGAAAGAGTCCTAATTATATTAACTTTAACGTAATTAAAAAAAAAGAACCCATTTCATTCAGGTTCAGAGTTAGCTGACTACTACGAGTTTGAAAACACATTCTTTAAAAAAAAAAAATAACGGTACAGACTATCTCCCCCACCCCCTTATCGACCGTTGATTGTCATTTTCAAGACACCGCCTAATAGTGAGTTGTTGTTTGTTTTTTTTATATTAAGCTTGAGTGAAATGTTTTTTTTTCCTCTCCTCTAAACTTTAAAATAACAAACACAGCATGGCAAAAGTGATTTTTTTTCCTTACTTTAAAAAAAAAAGGAAAATTTCGCTAGGTCAAGGTCAAGATTTACATACGCCCCCTTCCCTCCCCTACACCTTTCTGGTTTGGTAGATGATCAGCTCGGTATTAGTCCTCCCCCCTCCCTCGTCTTCTACACCCCCTCGACGGCGCCTCGTTCGATTCCCATTACGCCACCCAAGACGTATTGGCAGTCCTGGAACTGAGACCTGCTCGTCTCTAGAGATCACTGGATTCCAGTCAGCTCTGGCAGCTTGTATACTATACATACACACACAGCTGTAGCTGGTATACTATACATACTATACATACACACACAGCTGTAGCTGGTATACTATACATATTACATACTATACATACGGCTGTAGCTGGTGTACTATACATACTATACATACACACATAGCTGTGACTGGTATACTATACATATTATACATACACACATAGCTGTGACTGGTATACTATACATATTATACATACACACATAGCTGTGACTGGTATACTATACATACTATACATACACTTACAGCTGTAGCTTCTATACTATACATACTATACATACACACATAGCTATAGCTGGTATACTATACATACTATACATACACATACAGCTGTAGCTGGTATACTATACATACTATACATACACATACAGCTGTAGCTGGTATACTATACATACTATACATACACACATAGCTATAGCTGGTATACTATACATACTATACATACACACACAGCTGTAGCTGGTATACTATACATACTATACATACACAAACAGCTGTAGCTGGTATACTATACATACTATACATACACATACAGCTGTAGCTGGTATACTATACATACTATACATACACACATAGCTATAGCTGGTATACTATACATACTATACATACACAAACAGCTGTAGCTGGTATACTATACATACTATACATACACATACAGCTGTAGCTGGTATACTATACATACTATACATACACACATAGCTATAGCTGGTATACTATACATACTATACATACACACACAGCTGTAGCTGGTATACTATACATACTATACATACACAAACAGCTGTAGCTGGTATACTATACATACTATACATACACACACACAGCTGTAGCTGGTATACTATACATACTATACATACACAAACAGCTGTAGCTGGTATACTATACATACTATACATACACACACAGCTGTAGCTGGTATACTATACATACTATACATACACACACACAGCTTTAGCTGGTATACTATACATACTATACATACACACACAGCTGTAGCTGATATACTATACACACAGCAACGGCTAGCCCTGTTATTGGTATACTATACAAACACAGCTGTAGATGGTATACTATACATGCAAGTACAGCTGTAGCTTTTATACTAAACACACCTATACTAGTCATGTAACTTGTATACACATGCAGCTGTAGCTGGTATACTATACACATACACACACATACAGCCACAGCTGGTCTTGAAGATGGTATACTATACATATACACACACATACAGTCAAGGCTGATCTTGTAGCTTGTATACTATACACACATATACAGCTGTAGCTGGTATACAATACACACATATACAGCTGTAGCTGGTATATTATACACTCATACAGTGGCATAGCGAGGTCGGGTGTAACCCGGTGGGGCACTTAATGGTGTCACCCCCAGAGGCGTAGCGACCCTTCCCGGGGACAAACTTTTAAATTTTCGATTTGCACCCCCGCCCTCAAACTTTCGATTTGCACCCCCTCAAACTTTCGATTTGCACCCCCCCTCAAGTTTTTCTCTATATATTTTGCTATTTTTTTCTTTGGTGTCACCCCCCCCCCCCTAAATGATGTCACTCGGTGCGGTCCCACCCCGCCCCCCCCCCCCTCGCTACGCCTCTGCACTCCTATTACATCTGTAGCTGGTTTATTTACACACACATACAGCCTTCTTCAAACCTGACAGTCCATGGGGCAAGTCAAGCAGAGTTCACCTGTTTCTGTGAACCTTGGTAGTGTGGTCAATACTATGCACAGCCGCCTTTACTTTCACTAACGTGAGTTAGGTACCCATGTCTTTTAGTTGACTGGCAGTTAAATACATAGAAGGATAGTCTGGTTGCTAGTACACACATTTAGTGTATTTTTAGTGTACACGTGAACACAAATTGTCTTAAAGCAGGTATATACAAAACGTATCAACCAGTTATAGTGCTTGTATCGAAATAAATATATGTTTATCTGCGAGCTGGTTTAGAAACCATTGCATCTACACTTAGATGAAATCGATGAGGGAAATATATTGGAGAAACTAAAATAATTAAGCCAAATTCAATGAAAACTCAAATTTTTTCCCTCGTCTAAACAGTAGCCTATCAGGTTAGCTAAAAATAGAAAGTGATGTAACTGTGACGTCTTTCTGACGGTTGATTGATATAAATTAATTATGCAACCACTCGCCGATTCCAATTGTTAGAGTTAAGGAAACGTAAATATATAAGCATCGTGTTCTTGCTTGGTAAAATGTGATAATTAGATGTGTAGATTAATTTGAGATGCGACTCATTAGCAAAGGAGTGTGTATGGAAGGGGGATGGGTAAGGATAAATGTATGCATTGCTATGATATTCAATAATATACGTTTTTTATAGGCATTGACGTAATTAGATTATCAATATTTTAAAAATATTAATACTGTTTTTTTATTATTTAATTCCAGATGTGGATTGATGTTAGCTATGTCAAAGCTGAAGGTTAAATAATATATTTAAAAATAAAAGCATACACAATGAATTTTGGGAATTCATACTCCCAGTTTTTTTAGTTTAGTTGTGAAAACTCACGCTAAATATAAATCACGGTACGTTTATGGTTAGGTTTAATGTAAATCATGCTAGAATGGTAACAATGAATAAATAAGCCACGTGTAGGCAGTGGCGTAGCTAGGTCGGGTGTCACCCAATGCGGCACTCATTGTGTCACCCCCCCTACACACACACACCAAAAAGTACATATATATATATATATATATATATATATATATATATATATATATATATATATATATACATATAGTTAGCAAGTTTACGTCATGGTGTCACCCCCTCCCCAAAATCAATATACAGTTAAGACTTTTTAACGCCAATTAATTATTAACTGAACTGGTAAAATAAATTTTCTCGTATATATTTTGCAATTTTTCTGTCTTGGTGTCACCCCCCCCCCCCCCCCCCCCCTAAATGGTGTCACCCGGCGCGGTCGAAACTCCCCGCCCCCGTCTCACAACGCCTCTGCATGTCGGGTGTATGAACACATTGATTAAAAGCTTCACAAAGCTTATGATTAAAGATAAAGTTGTTATCACCCTCTGGAAATGATCAGCTGAAATAACAGTTATAGAAATTAAGCTATCCGTAGAGTTCCTATGATAGCTACTTTGTTAATGAATATTTCAGTATACAACGTCGTTGGACAAATAATTAACATAATACCAAAACCTATTAATTCGAGTGAAATTAGTTAAATTAGTCGGCTAAATAATTTCTCATCCGTTTTACCGATGCTTTTGGTTGTTTTTTTTTCTTGTTTTTTAGTGTGCCTCAGACATGTAATTTACAGCATCAGTTTGCCTTGTATGTTCGTTTTATAATTACAGTTTTCAGCATTTTTTTTTCATCATTTATATATATATATATATATTTTTTTTTTTTTTTTTCATCATTTATATTTTTTTTTTTTTTTCAAATTGCGTATCATATATTTGTTGCTACACTATATTGTCTTAGCATGCGTATAACTCATTAATACTAAAAGGTATACCAATAACAAATACATAAAAACGTTTATAATTACAAGCTTTTATAAATGCACTAAAAAGAAGAAAATACATTTTTTATTGAATATAATTTGTTTTAATATAATAAATCTGCGGCTACCTTAAATATAAAAAAATACTTTTTTAAACACATTAATGCGCTACTATTTTTATCACTGTAAAAAAAGCGTGGGTCGCTATAATAATAAGTATTTAAATAAGCGAACCACGCTTTTATTTATAGTGATACAAATAGTAGCGCGTTTATACATTTAGAGAAAGTATTTGCTTATATTTAAAGTAACCGCTGATTTATTATATTTTTACGAGTGATGTTGGTTCTTAAATGTTGGACAAGTATTTTTTTTTTTTTTTTTTTTTTTTTTTTTTTTTAATTTTTTTATTAATTCAATTGTTTTAAACATTTAAATCAGTAATAATTATTTATTTGATAGATTTTACACAGCATCAAAGACATGAACATCAATTGCATATATAATAATCAAATGGAGAAAATAAAATGGCATAAGAACTAGACTAAAATAAGGTGTGCAAACTAGGTTTCTCTTGACTGCTTAGTTTACTGTGCTTTGTCCTTAGCTGAGGAGTCAAAAGTTCACATTGTAGCCACACATGGACAGAAATAGAAACGGCCGTGGGAGAAGTGTCTCTGCAGTACACATACTGATCCATCATTCCAAAACTTTCCATGACATAAAATTGACCCTTGGCAAAGAGGGCACGCTACCTTGAAAAATTTGCCAGTCCGGTTGAGTGGGGGGAAGTGTGTGTGTGTGTGGGGGGGGGGGGGTGAGGTGTGTATCTCTTTATACCATTCAGGTTGTGCACTTTTAAAAACCTGGGAAACAGAACACTGTTCTAATGTTAATTTACTTCAGGGCTGTTCTAGTGATGTTTAGCTTGAGACTGTCGATATTAATTATGCATCTAGTTTATTTGCTTCATCTGTAGTTCAAATGTTAGTTTCCTGTAAAAGTAGGATGTCAATATTGTGTTTATTTATTATGTTGCTTATATAATGTGTTTGTCCCTAGCCCCCCTAATGTTCAATGTTGCCAGAGTTAGCATGAATTATTTGGGGTTTTCTTTCGAACATCTGTTTCTGTAGGGCTGGATGGTGGTGGTCTTTTAACGCCAAACTTTCCAACCGCTGGTTTGCTATCCCGTTGGGCCCTGGTCACGACCCTTTGAGGTGGCTTTACTGTAGGTAATTGATTTTTACTTGAACTGATTGCTTGACTATATGACAGTTGACCTGATACCTTTGCTGCTGATATACTTTGTGAGCTTTTAATTTCCTTTAGCGGTTTCGTTATGTTTTCTGAACTAGTGTTATCTTGAAGAATATCATTTATTGTTTCGTCGACAGCCTCCAAATTTTCTTGATTCCCATCTTTTGAGACCCCGTTACCTTAGAATTTCTGATCGCTATTGTCTCCATGGCTTCGGCCTCTATGGTGGTTTCTGTTACGCTTTCGTTAACTTGCTGTGATGCTGAAGTAGTATGATGTGTTTCAGTTTGGCATCTACTTCAAAGGCATCTTCTACCTCTCTATGCCTTGCTTCTCTAAGCATTTCATTTTGTCTTTCTCCGTCAACATCATAACTGTCCCAATGCTTTAAGAAATTTCTATTGTTACTTAGATGCTCCCTAACTTCTTCTTTATCATTTGCATCCCAAGGCTCAATTGCCCTGTACTGTCCATCTACTAACTGGACGCCGTCAAGAGCGCGAGTCCTTAAATGCTCACACATTTTAGGCAGGTGCCTGTCTGTGTTGCAGTGGCAACATTGCACCCTCCTCCCATTGAGGATTATAAGGACTCTGCTCTCCTTGTTGGCCTCATTTGTAAGTATAATATAGTGTGGGACACTCTCCACATCTTCTTTCTCCAGAGAGATGGTGAATTGGACCACATTTGAATTGGTCTATCTCTTAAATGTTGGTGTTGAGTCCTGACTGCTTATAGATTTCAGAATCGCCATTATATCATCGTCGCTGTCTTGGAAGGCAGCCATTTCAGCATGCCCCTTTGCCCAGATTTATCGGCGTGGGTTATTGATATTCTCTGCACTCTGTATCTGGATGCTACCCCAGGTGGCAAATCTCTGTGAAATTCTTTTAGGTGCATTTTCTCATATAGTTCCTTTGATCTAATGGTGACATACCATTTACGCAGTGTCCCATAGTTATACAGACCTTCATCATTTATATTGGCATATCAAGACAGAGACAAGGTCAAGGATCATATTTAACTAATGAAAATTGCTACAAGAAATATAATTTTCAGGAAATTATTAATATAATTATTACTGTCAAGTGAATATGTTAAATTAGAATATTCCTTTCAAACGAAAACTATTTTTTTATATTAATGCCATCCGATGTTGTTTTATTTTTTATTGTATTACAAAATATATAGTAAGCCTTTGTCACATATCTTTGAACACATCCCTCCGTTCTGAGCACCTATTTGAAAGAGGTTAATTTATGAATGACTTCCTTTTATGAGAGGTACAGTTCTCCAATAAGGGATGCTATCCAAGGTATATCTCGATTAGCTTGCTTTAATCACATCATTCCTTTTTAAAGTTTTGTAATTTTATTTAAAAAAAAAAAAAAAAACTTCAATCCCATTATATCTTTGTCTACACTCTAAGCATATCATTCTTTTTAAAGTTTATAATTTTATTTTAAAAAAAAAAAAACTTCAGTGCCTTTATATCTTTGCTAGTTAAGTCTGCATTTAGTAATCAGCAAACTCAGGCGTATAACGTATACTTAATTGTGTTAGAGCGAAACTTCCAAAACTACAATTAAGAACGAAGAAGGAGAAAAAAAAGATAAGTCCAAAAAATTTTTAAAAAAATGTAAGTAATTTCTTTTCATCTCTTCTTTAAAACTCTTTTTTTTTTTTGCTGTTTAACGCTTACACGTTTTAAATTAACATCTTTTATAAAAACATCGTAATTATCCTTTTTTCTTTATTCTTTTGTAAAAAAAAAAGTTTTTAAATCTCTATTTTTTTAAGTGAGCGTAGCGTCACGAGTAACCATGGCGACGTGTTTGAAGATTCCTCCAGCCTGTTAATTTATTAACCGCCATCAAACGAGCACCGACATGCACGAGCCCTCCGTGCTCACCTTCGAGTACTCCCATCACACCTGTGTGCACGTGCATGCGTCAACTGAGCTCTGGAACTCACATACACCTAACAGCCAGACGCATAAAAAAACTCACCCCCCTGCTCTTCTCATTACCATTTCACTTTGTGAACACTCATATATCAAAAAATGAATAAAAAATTTTGCAGCAAATAATTAGGCAAAAAAATATACTAAATAAACTATAGTCATATTTCACATTTGATTAATATAATTACATTAATAGTAAATATATATATTGATATTTTCATTAGTGAAATACAATTACAAATATAGCAAAAACATTTTATTTTCCCTATATTAAATTGGTCATTAACCCAACATAGTTTGTTTTTTAACGATGAGCTGGGTTAGTATAGTCAGTGTTTCTTCCAGACTTTTTTCTCCGGGGGGGGGGGCACTTGAAATTTTCGGGGGGGGGGGGCGGTAGACTTTCTTCGGGGGGGGGGGGGGCGGACAGTGTTAAAAGTATATATTTTCTATATAAATTATATAAATTTCATTTCGTTCCGTGGGGGGGGGGGTAGATTTTTTTGAGGGGGGGTGCATTGTCCCCCCCCCCCGAAGAGATACCTGGAAAAAATTCTGAGTATAATCGACCTTGTATTGCATTAATATTTAACGTACGTATTTTTATGAATGCCAATGGTTATTTATTTCTGTCAATGGCTATTTAAAAAAAAAATTGTACCATGACACAACGATTCTAGTCAATAAAACCCCCGCGCCCCACTTTATTATTACTCACTATTTAGGTCAAGCACCGGACTCGCAGACAAAGGCCCCCTGTCACCGCGGTGACTCGCGTGAGCACCTAACTGGCACTTGACAGGACATCCGGTCGACAGGCCAGGAGACAGCTGGAGACGGGCCGGTTAAGAGTGCAGTGTTTACTGCATGAGCTAGCCAGGTTTTTCAACCAAGAGCGGCCAGATTTGCTGTACTCTAACGCGAGGTTTTTTGAGTGTCGTAAAGTAGAAACACAGCCTTAGGGGGTGGAGGGGGTGGGGGTGGGTTATTGGTGTCGTCGGGGGCGGGGATTAACGTGGTGGTACATTACACTTAATCATACACAGATTAGTGCTGGGGTACGTTAAACTTAATCATACAGGTTTAATACAGTGGTACATTACGCTTAGTCATACAAAGTTTAGTGCATGTGTACCTTACACTTTATCATACAGGATTAATTCAGTGGTACATTATACATAATCATACAAAGTTTAATGCATATGCACGTTTACAATAAATCATACAGAATTAATTCAGTGGTACATTATACTTAACCATACAAAGTTTAATGCATATGCACGTTACACTTAATCATACAGGATTAATATAGTGGTGCATTACGCTTAATCATACAAAGATTAGTGCAGTGTTACGTTACACTTAATCATACAATAATGCCAAGATTAGGGCATTTGTCTATAACACGTAATGATAAAAAGATTAGTATACAATCATACAAAGATTAGTGCAGGGGTAAATTGTATTTAAACGTTCAAAGATTAGTGCAATGATACATTACACTTAATCATGCAAAGATTTGACCAGTGGTATATTTCACTTAATCATACAATAATGTAGTGGTGCATCAAAATAAATTAAGATTAATAAGAAGATTAATACTCTAATGCACTACATACAATCAGGCAAAGATCATTGCTGTGATGTGGTAGGCTTAATCATGCAAATATCAATACAATTGTTACATACACTTAATCAAACAGAGGACAATAGAATGGTACATTGTAAAAATTTAATGCAGTTACAATTACTCAGGCCGAAATTAATGCAATGGTGCAAAACATATAAACATACATCATACACATTAAACGTAACAACAATGTCTAGAAAATACTGCATACTTTACACATCTAGTAGACCCTAGTGTAAAATAGACTTAACTAGCCTAATTAATTGTATGCTTAACCCACTTGGAATCCAATCAGAAACACGCCTTGTTCATATTACTTTATATAATTAAAAAAAAAACCAGCTGACAAATGCTTTTTTAGCACAATGTTTTTCTTAAAATAACATATTCCCCCCCCCCCCCCCATCTCCACCACATCCCAAAGGAGAGGTATGGGTGGGGACAGTGGCGTAGCGAGGTCGGGTGTCACCCGGTGCGGCACTTAATGGTGTCACCCCCCAGAGGCGTAGTGCCACTTCCCGGGGACAAACTTTCAAATTTTCCATTTGCACCCCCCCTCCCCCCCCCCCCCCCAATCAAACTTTCGATTTGCACCTTCCCTCAAGTTTTTCTCTATATATTTTACTATTTTTTTGCCTTGGTGTCACCCCCCCCCTAAATGGTGTTACCCGGTGCGATCCGCACCTCCCGCCGCCCCCCCCCCTCGCTACGCCTCTGGGTAGGGAGGAGGATAATGTGACGGCAGTTATAAAAATGAGTCGTTTTTATAAAGTTACTGCTCATAAGGAAAATAAAAAAACTGCCCGGATAAAACGGGACTGGAACACTGTGTCACGTGTCGTCACAGCCGCTGATCCCCCCCCCCCACCCCCCCCCCCCCCCCCCCCCCGCCACCGACATGTAAACAGCTGGGCGTCCAGTCAGACTGACCCAGGGCCGGAGATGA
Source organism: Physella acuta (assembly GCF_028476545.2). Lineage (NCBI taxonomy): Eukaryota > Metazoa > Mollusca > Gastropoda > Physidae > Physella > Physella acuta. The sequence continues at coordinate 75,257 of NW_026733128.1, forward strand.
ATAACAAGTTCATTTATTTCTGTCGCTAGCTTTATAAATCCCCCACCCCGGGCTGAAGACCCAGTGGTCTTCTCCTGTCATTTCTCATGCTTTTTGTTCTAACAATGTAGAGTGGTTATTACACGATTTTTTTCAATGTCTATTCTTCTTATTTCATTCTTAATTAATTAAAATGTTGGATTTCCTTTTTACGCAACAAAGTAATACGTGTCAACTGGTTTTGTGCCTTATTCGTCAGCTTAATTTTGTTTTTGGAATTGCTTCCATAGCCTTTGTCCAACTAAGAACAAACTACAACGCAGAAGTTGTTTGATTTTGGAGTTGTCTCTCCAAGATGGGTTGATGTCCCCAGCTAACGAGATTAAACTTAAATAAAACAACGGCCATAAACTAGTGATATGTCTGTACGAAGTATTTGAAGATAGTTTCGTTAGCATTGCTATTCTAACGCTAATCCTAACCTTAATAGCATACTTGGTCCTAACCTTGAACGTATAGCTGACACAGGCGCTAAGCTTAGGTCGAACTTTAACCCTAACTGTGTCCATGGCATGCATACATGCATGACCTTACATCAATACTTTCCTTTCAAGTTCCTATAATAATCCTGAACTACATATAGTATAATAATATAACAATCCTCTCAACCATACTCCGATTATCCGTCCTCGACACACTAACCATCGACTAATCTCTGAGTAACCAGCTTAGGCAGAGCGCGACTACCTGAAGTATAATGACCCTTGTGAGTTTCGAGGGTCATTTCGGTTTAACTGAGTGCCAAACGAGTTCCCGTAGTCCTGGGCGTACCCGCCCCCAATCGAATTGTATTCTAAGCACGCTCTTGTAGGGATCTTGTTAAAGGCGCTTCATGTAGGTGTCTATGTCTCATAGTGTACGGATCTTTATAAGCCACTACTGATCTTTATAAGTCGTTTCATGTAATGATCTTCATAATCCTCTTTACACATAACTCATATAAAACCAAAATGTTTAGACTACAGTTCTGTGTTGCTAATTTAAAAAGAAATAGATTAAGGCTGCAACATATTACTGAAAAGGAACGAGGCATCTTGCCATTTCGTAGACACTTGTATTGAGAAGAACGGTAGAAGAAGAAGCAAAGGCCCTAAGTAAAAAAAAACACGCTGGGCCCTCAGGAAGGGTGCTTTAAAAGGTCCATTAGTGCTTTGATTAAAAAATAATAATGTGTCACGTAACAGTCCATCTAGCTGAGGACGACCATGAAATTTTGATGGGGTTTTGATGCATTTTAAAAATTTCAATCTGGTGTTGGGGGTGGGGGGACACTTAAAAAAATTTCCAGGCCACTCGGATGCAGCTAGTCCACACCTTAATACCTGTTATGACGCAAGTTTACGTCACATTGGTCAAGTAGAAGTAGAGTATAGCTTAGTTAGTTGGACCAATGGAAATGCGGGAGATGACTGGTCACGTGAGACGGTCAGATGACCACTGAAGCGTGACAGAAGTTAGAGACAGGTAACATTAGAGAACGGTCAGATAAATGTGGAGTTAGGGAGCAGTTAGATAAAGGTAGTAGATAGTAGAACTTAGGATGTAGTTAGGGTAGGAAAAGTAAATTGATTTGTGTTGAACAATAAACCATTATAGAATATCTTGAATTGTACTTGTGTTTAATTTCACTAACCTGTGCCAGGCTAGGATTTTAAAGAAGACGATAACACGGTACGATCCCCTGACGGGATGTGTATTACAGTATACATTACGGTATACAAATAGACACATTCGTATAACCACGAAAACCCCACCCTCACAATACCTGTTGTCATTTAATCTTGTGAGTTCTGAACATTTCAGAACAGTGGCGTAGCCAGGATCGTCTCAAGGGGGGGGGGGGTCCAATTTTTTACCCGGGGACAAACTTTCGATTTGCACCCCCCCTCAAACTTTCGATTTGCACCCCCCTCATACTTTTTATATATACACCGAGGGGTCTATGGGGGGTTTATGACCCCCCCTAACCCACCTGCTTACGCCACTGTTTCAGAATATATCTAGTCACCCAAAGTAACCCACAATGCGATCAGGTTTGTCATTAAGCGGTTTAATTGGCGTGAAGCGACTACGTTATACATTTCATCATAGAGCGTAGAGGCTGTAGACAGTCTCTGGTGTAGGATACGGTGCCCGGTCAAGCGTAACGGGTGGAGTTGATGCCAGGGTTAACATCGCGTCGTCGTTAGAGCGGTCGTTGAAGTGGAAATATGTGCTGGGTCGGTTCTGGTGCTATACTCGTCAAGGTTGATTACAAGGTGTGCTATATCGGTAAAGGTAATTTCCACGTTAAGGTTGATTAAACGGTGGTGGTGTGTGGGTGTAGTGCACTACACATCAAAGTTTATTGGAAGGTGTGCTAAATCTGTAAAGGTAAATTACACGTTAAGGTTGATTAGACGGTGGTGGTGTGTGGGTGTAGTGCACTACACATCAAAGTTGATTGGAAGGTGTGCTATATCGGTAATGGTAAATTACACATTAATGTTGATTAGAGGGTGTGTTGTGTGGGTCTAGTGCACTACACATCTAAGTTGATTGGAAAAAGTATGATGTGTTAGATGCTCTAATTATCAAATATGATTGGGATGGTGTGTAGTGTGGAACTAGTGCGCAACACACCGAAGCTGATTTGAAGGTGTGCTATATCGGTTTAAGGTGAATTGAACATCACGGTTGATTAGAAGATGTGCAATATCGGAAAGGTCAATTACACATCAAATTTGATTAAGGGTTGAACTGTTTGAGTACTTTACACATTCACAGAACACAATCAACTTAACTGTAACGTGTACATAATAGCGTTTATAAAAGTACACATGACTTTTCGTTCTCTAGAAGGTGTACATTCTAGTAGTGTACACGTACACGTTGGTTGAGGCTTGTACAAAAATGGCAAAGTACACGTTTTACATAACCCCACTCTACTTCACCTGCTGACACAGTTTTCACATCTGAAGGGGTGAGTTATGGGAACGAAATTCCTCGGCGATGACGTCCGTTTAACGTACGACGATAGCCCGGTTTTAAAACGCATTTGCATTAAGGAAGTTTAACTTGATGGTTTGGCCGTTAACGATGAAGTTAAGACGGTTAAACATGCAATCAAATAAAGGTTTAACATGAGACCAAGTAAAGGTTTAACATGAGACCACGTGAAGGTTTAACATGGGACGAAATGAAAATTTAACATGAAACCAAATGAAGGTTTAACATGCGACCAAATGAAGGTTAAGCATGAGACCAAATAAAGGTTTAACATGAGACCAAGCGAAGGTTTAACATGAGACCAAGTAAAGGTTTAACATGCGACCAAGTGAAGGTTTAACATGAGACCAAGTGAAGGTTAAACATGCGACCAAATGAAGGTTAAACATGCGACCAAATGAAGGTTAAACATAAGACCACATGAAGGTTAAATTTAAGATTGAAGAACGATTTAATGTGTAATAACCTAACCTCTCTAAACCATAATGTACTTTTTCATTTTCCAAAATATTGACAAAAAAAATCCAGTGCAATGTGGATCTAGTTAATGACGGGAATACAATTAGTCGCAGTGCGCTAATTCTAGTCTAATTTTTAATTAGGTTTGCGATGTCAAGGTCGGGTGAGCAGGCAGCCGGAAGAGTACACACAAGACCACGTGACTTGGGGTATCCAAATGAGGCCACAGATGGAATTCTCTCTCATTGTTCAGGAAAGGAAATGTTTTTATTGTTTGAATAGAGTAGATCGGTGGGGGTGGAGCGTCATGGTGGCAGTGAGGTGTGGGGGTGGGGGAGGTGTTT
>NW_026733129.1:0-88382 GCF_028476545.2 Physella acuta
GAGCCGGCCCGCGGCATAACATACGCCGCTATTTAGTTGTTTCTAATTTTCAATAATTCATAATTTGTGAATTCGACAGTACCAACGCTGACACTGAAAATATTTCTTTAAAACACTATAAGTAGCTCGTTAAGGACCATAACCCCCCCTTCCTTCCCCCCCCCCCCTACGTTTAAAATCGTTGGCTCTGCTTGTAAACATTTAGAGTGAACACAGCTCACTAAAACCATGTAGGGGTGGGGAGGTAGGTAGAGCGTTTGCAGCTTGTTTTTCTAACGGCTCGAAGAGGAGAATTATATATATAGATATATATATATATATATATATATATATATATATATATATATATATATATATATATATATATATATATATATATATATATATATATATATATATATATATATATATACTAGCGTACCCGTCCCCGCTCGTTGCCACGGAATAGAAGAAAGTCCGACGAAGTATATAGGAAGGGTTTGATCCATGCGTTACCAATCCTATATTCTTAGACGCGTGACCTTGTTTTCTAAAAGTGAGTTATTTAAATGTAAACAATGCCTGCGCTTGGATCACAAATATCGGACACGGGTTTGTCTAAACTACTGCATGAAAACCTTGAGTGTACATTAATTAATCACCGAAATAATTAGGTAGAACACACTTCGGTGACCGCCCATGTGTCAGGGATGTAAATAGGCGCTCTCAGAAGCCCCCCCCCCCCCAACACCCGATTACACTACCGCATAGGCGCCGCGTACGGCCCCTTGCTCTTTAAAACTAACAGGCGCCATCGTGCTTATAGGATAACCCAGAGTGCCAAATAGCATCCTGTTAACAATGATGCAGATTGCGTCATTCGCTAAAGTGACACAAATTAACAGGATTTTTTCTTTAACACGTAAAAACATTATTTGACGTGTTTTAAACATCAGTGTAACTGATGCTATATGTCAGCGTAACTAATGGTCTATTTCTGGTTGGATTGTCTAAAAATAGATACTAATTGCATCATTCGCAAAGTGACTAAACTATTTGGGTTTTTTTACGGACAAAAGAAACATCCCAGTTAATAATCTAACATTGGTTAATTTTTCTGATTATTAAAATAAACCGTATTACATGGCCCTCATCGGCCCATGTGAGCCTGTGGAGACCGAAACTGGAATTTTTGTTTGCAGCCAAATCGCACCCTACCAGGCGGCGGCGGACAAGCCTAATTCAATTTAGAGAGTGTTTGTAACGCCCCATCCTATCACACTGTCTATCACACTGTTTAGACCTAACGTTGTCGTCATAGTGTTCACGGGAAAGACCAGATCGCCAAATCGCATCCTGCCGGGGGGGGGGGGCTGTCGGATGAACGGTGTCAAATCAAAATCGACTTTTATTTTTATATACCGTATATATACAGTAACTACACCAACACAAAACTACACCACAGTAACTACACCAATACAAAACTACATCACAGTAACTACACCAATACAAAACTACACCACAGTAACTACACCAATACAAAACTACAGCACAGTAACTACACCAATACAAAACTACACCACAGTAACTACACCAATACAAAACTACACCACAGTAACTACCTACACCAATACAAAACTACACCACAGTAACTACACCAATACAAAACTACACCATAGTAACTACAACCAATACAAAACTACACCACAGTAACTACCTACACCAATACAAAAACTACACCACAGTAACTACACCAATACAAAACTACACCATAGTAACTACACCAATACAAAACTACACCACTGTAACTACACCAATACAAAACTACACCATAGTAACTACACCAATACAAAACTACACCACTGTAACTACACCAATACAAAACTACACCATAGTAACTACACCAATACAAAACTACACCACAGTAAAAACATCGTAATTAGCTCAAAAACTAAAAGATGACATTATGCATTATATAGAGGCGGAGCGAGGGGGCGGGGGGCTGCATATGTCCCCGGGCGCCGACCTTAGGGGGAGCCAAAATGGGTTTGGAAAACTAATTGTAAGTTGAGGGAGGTGCAAATTGAAAGTTTGAGGGGGGTGCAAATTGAAAGGTTGTTCCCGAGGGGGGTGCCAAATTGAAAGTTTGTCCCGGGGCGCCTGGAATTGTCGCTACGCCTCTGGCATTATGGAAGCACATACCTGCACACATCTTGGTAAACAGTCTGGTGATTCATCTGCGACAGATTTGTTACGCATGTATACAAATCATGAAGAGTGCAAACAGCGGAATCTGATGTTGACAAAGCTGAAAAAAAAATGTGTCATAGAGAAAGTATTGTAATCGTGGGGGAAAAAAATTAAAAAGATTTTGTTAGTTTACGCCGTTGAGCATTGTAAATCGTGCAAAAATATAAATCGAGATTTTGACAAATATTGATGTTTTGTAACATTCCGGAGCAGGAGAAGCTAAACTTCTCATGTCTGTCTGTCTGTCTGTCTGTCTGTCTGTCTGTCTGTCTGTCTGTCTGTCTGTCTGTCTGTCTGTCTGTCTGTCTGTCTGTCTGTCTGTCTGTCTGTCTGTCTGTCTGTCTGTCTGTCTGTCTGTCTGTCTGTCGGTCGGGTCGGTCGGTCGGTCGGTCGGTCGGTCCGGTCGGTCGGTCGGTCGGTCGGTCGGTCGGTCGGTCGGTCGGTCGGTCGGTCGGTCGGTCGGTCGGTCGGTCGGTCGGTCGGTCGGTCGGTCGGTCGGTCGGTCGGTCGGTCGGTCGGTCGGGTCGGTCGGTCGGTCGGTCGGTCGGTCGGTCGGTCGGTCGGTCGGTCGGTCGGTCGGTCGGTCGGTCGGTCGTCGGTCGGTCGGTCGGTCGGTCGGTCGGTCTGCCTGCCTGCCTGCCTGCCTGCCTGCCTGTCTGCCTGCCTGCCTGCCTGCCTGCCTGCCTGCCTGCCTGCCTGCCTGTCTGTCTGTCTGTCTGTATATATGAAATACGGCCTGTCTGTCTGTCTGTCTGTATATATGAAATACGATAACTTCAGTACCGTTTCAGTCATATTGATCAAATTTCATAAATAAGTATTATTCCGCGTGTGTAGTCTTCTATCAACTTTTGGGCAGTTTCAAGTAAGTTTCCGGTTTCTCAAAAGTCTATAACATGAATAACTATTAATTTGAAGCAATTTCAAATATACGTATGCTAAAATTTGTGTCAAACTTTTAACGATTTCCGTTAACCGGCAATGGCACGTTATTCAATTTCCTTGGAAACATTATAACTTGTGTTGTGTTTCATTTAGGCAGACGAAATTTGATATATAAGTATAAAAAATCTTATAATTAAAAAACTTTTAAATTTTGAGTGAACCCTGATATCCGGACGCGGTACTTTGCTTTGTTTTCTGTCTCTATAGAAAACATAGATGTATCATTAGAGGGAGGTAACATTTTATAAATAGATGTAAAATCTTATTTTCTTGATTTTGTCCAATTTTGAGTGATTCCCGGTAACTAGAAGTAGTTATTTACGGTTTTCCGTTTTCTCCAAAAATAATTACTTCTATTGTGCCAATTTGTTTCCAACTTTTTATGTAGGTCAAGACTCGATGGAAATGCAATGTGCCATAAATGTGACCTAAATAGATGTTTGATTCAGTACATAAAATAAAAGCTTTGTAATTGTGTATAAAATCTGTATCATACCTGTCGTTAAAGGACCATCTGTAATGTTGCCTGTAAAAATGTATACATGTATATATACATGTATATGTATATTTATATATATATTATATATATATATATATATATATATATATATATATATATATATATATATATATATATATATATATATATATATATATATATATATATAAATGCATGTATACATGTATATTTGTTTACACACACATATATACATGATATATTAAGCTATATATAACATATACATATATATATATATATCATACTGCTGTACGTAAGGTATTTAAAATTTAGTATAATGATATTAAAACGTTAAGTATTTTTTGTTACAAACTTAAATGCTCTACCAATTAGCCTGTAAAAATATAGGCCCTACGTGTATGTATTCAGAGAGAGAGAGAGAGGGGGGGGATATTCCATGCAGTTTCTATAACTGCCCTCTTCATTACGGAACATCACCACCTTCGTCGTCTTCCCCACCCCCACTAGACCCTCACACCCATCTCAAGATGAAATGCAATATATATATATATATATATATATTATATATATATATATATATATATATATATATATTTATATATATATATATATATATATATATATATATATATATAAGTAAAAATGTAAAGTTTCCCTTTCAAACCTGACGGTCTATGGGGCAAGTGAAGTAGAGTTCACTTCTGTGACCTCGGCATATGTAGAGATAGTGTGGTCAGCACTATGCCCAGCCGCCTTTACTTTCCCTAACAGGAGTTAGGTACCCATCAGAGTTGGGTGGACTAAGGGACGGTCTACTGACTTGAACCCGGATTCGAACTCGAGCAGTCCAGCTCTCTACCGCTAGGCCACTCCGTCCCACATATATATATATATATATATATATATATATATATATATATATATATATATATATATATATGTATATATATATATATATATATATATATATATATATATATATATATATATATATATATATATATACTTTAACCATTGTACGTCACCCGCCCCCTCCTCCCATCGGGAAGGTTTAACTGCAGCCTCGGAGAAAATGTCTGGGGAAAAAATAACTGATATATTGTACATAGACACATATTTCATACAGTTCAGGCAACACATATAGTTTGAAAGAATTTAAACTTACAAGGTTCTAGAAGAATGCGTAACGATGAGATAGTCCTGTTGTACATCTTCTGCTCAAATTCCTTCTTACAGGAGTGTGCTGCCCCCTCTACACAGGCTATTGCGTTTGGTAGTTCTCTAGAACATACAACCAAATAAGTGTTTTGAATTTAGGTTTAAGTTATACTTCTTGGTTTAAATTATACTTATTGGTTCAAAATATACTGATTGACTGAAATGCAACTTCTTTGTTTACATTATACTATTTGGTTTAAATTATACTTCTTCGTTTAAATTAAAGATAAGACAATTATTAGTTAAAATTTAATACTAGATTATAACAAAATTAATTTTAAGCATTATTTTCTGTTCTTCTAAATATATCTTTTTTAATCAGTACTTTTTACTCAACTTTTCAAACAACTATAAGATCGATTCTATTGTTTCGGACTTTCGTATATATTAAGTTAGAAGTAGCCTACTGTGTAACACTACTCCAAATAGTTTAATATCCTTAGTTAATTAATCTTGAGGTTACAAGTTAAACAATTTTTAACTATTTCTACATTGCCTTACCTGCATATTGACTCCATATTCATTCCATCGTTTTCTCTCGTAGAAATATTCCGACCGTAATTTTCCATGCAAGTCTGCAAGTTCTTTTCACATTTCCGCTTGTCTTCAACAGGGCCTGTTTTAAACATAACAAACCGCATTTAGAATTCAAGTTAATGTGAACTGTAATGTACCATTGGTTTAAAGAAGATATTAGTACGTTTTATATTGATATTAGCCGCCCCGGCCAGGCCCTGCACTGGCCTCTGTGAAAAACCTTATAAATTATATACATCTATTGCAGTGGCGTCTCATGGACGAGTGTCAACCGGTGTGGTAGCTTAAGGTGTCGCCCCACCCTTCCAATAATTTTGTATTTTTAATTTGGTGTCACCCTTCCCCATAATATTTTATCATTTTAGTGGAGAAAAATATTATATAACTGCACGCAACTCCTTCACTGTTACAGTTTGTGTCCTTGCCCACCCCCAAACCAACCCCACCCCTAGCCCCACACCCCAACTAAACACCCCCAGCCACGCAGCAGTAATAAATTCCACTATTCGCAACTTGCTTACTGTTTCAGTTAGTGTCCTTACCCACCCCTGGTCCAAACCCCACCCTAACCCCACCCCTTGTCCCACCCACACCTTCAATCCAACACCCCCAGTCCCACAGCGGTCCAAAATTTCACTATTCGCAACTTCTTCACTGTTACATTTTGTGTCCTTACCTACACCTAGCCCCACACCATCCCCAACCCAACCCACCCCCACCCTTATCCCCACCCCACCCCCAATCCAACACCATCAGTCCCACAACAGTCACTACTCGCAAATTCTTCACTGTTACATTTTGTGTCCTTACCTACACCTAGCCCCACACCATCCCCAAACCCAACCCACCCCCACCCTTATCCCCACCCCACCCCCAATCCAACACCATCAGTCCCACAACAGTCACTACTCGCAACTTCTTTACTGTTACTTTGTGTGCATATTCCAAGTTAATCAATGCATGGGTGTTGAATGGGATCGCATCACACAATAACTGTCAATGCACATGTCAGTATACTGTTCAACCCAGCGTACATGTACTGACTAGCTCCAGTAAATATTCAATGAAGTGTTCAATCCTGTTAATTATATCTTGATTCACGGGGCAGAATTTTTGCAATCCCCTCAAACAATATCCAGCATCAATGATAACTCTGGGGACAAAAAAAACAAAACAATCTATATATATATATAATTCTCTTCTTGGAGACCTTAGAAAGCACCAAGCTGTAACCGCGCCTAGCAGTCCTCTCTCTTCCTCTCTAGGCATATCGCAACCACCCCACCCCCACATGGTCTGGTGAGCTGTGGTTCACGCTAAATGTTTACAATCGTAGAGCCGGGTTTAGTGACGCGTATTAGGGGCAGATAATTTAGTTTGAAACTATTTTAAACTTAGGGGAGGTAACTAAGAGGATGCTGCTTTCACGGGGGGGGGGGGGGGGAGGTGGGTTTTAGTGTTTTAAGCAAATATTTTCAGTGGCAGCACTGTTGATTTACTGAAAAGTAGAAAATAAAACAACTAAATAGCGGCGTATGATACGCTAACACGTAAGTCTCAATTTCGAATCCGGGTTCAAGTCAGTAGACCGTGCCTGAGTCCACCCAGCTCTGATGGGTACCTAACTCTCGTTAGGGTAAGTAACCAACAAGTGTTTCTTCCGGGCATCTCTTGGAATAAAGTCTACCGTCCCCCCCCCCCCCCCCGAACGAAATGAAATTTATATATGCAAGCAGAGTTTTCTTTCAGGCATCTCTCCCCCCGAAAAATTTCTACCGCCCCCCCCCCCCCGAACGAAATGAAATGTATATAATTTATATAGAAAATATATACTTTTAACAGTGTCCGCCCCCACACCCCCCCCCCGAAGAAAGTTTACCGCCCCCCCCCCCCCGAAAATTTCAAGTGCCCCCCCCCCCCCCCGGAGAAAAAAGTCTGGAAGAAACACTGTATGCAAGTCTAATGTTTACCAGCGTTTACCAGTTTTTGCCCCCCCCCCCTTCCATAAAATGTAGTCCGTCCCGTCCCCCCGTAATATAAAGTGCCACCCCACCCCCCCCCCCCGGAGAAAAAAGTCTGGAAGAAACACTGGTAACCAACGCCCCTCCCCCGAGTCATATAGTATTCGAGTCACATACCTGCACGATAAATTCCTTATCCGACGTGTTCATTTTGTTTTGGTCCAACATGCATTCATCAACATCTCCAAGAGTGCACACTCCATAGACTGTGTTGAACACACCTGTATAAATTAGAATACTATCTTTAATCACAGAATGACTGAAATCTTCGGAATTAAGTCAGTTACAAGGTTTAATCTACATTAATTAACTTACCAGGGGGATCATCCATAAATGACGTCACGCTTTTTTGGACATTTTTACCTCCCCCCTTCTCCTCCGTCACCCATCGTCACAAAAAGCCAGACCCCCCCTCCCCTAAAATGACGTCACGCTTCAACCTACAACCCCCTTTCAAAATAGCAGTTGAATTTTTCTTTAAAACATCGGTATTTTTTCCAAAACCTTGTCTGAACTCTGTCGACATAGAGTATTTTAATCAACTCATATTACAATTTATCAAAACAGTTTTATAAAATGCGAAATATAAAAACTAAAAACTCGTTTTTTTTAACATTGCTTTTTTTATAATGCAAAAAAGTGTACCCCCCCCCCCCTCCACCTAATCCACACACCGTCATTAAATTACAGACCCCCCCTCCCCCCCTACGAGTGTGACGTCATTTATGGAGGACCCCACAGAGCACAAAAAGTAGTTAAATTTATTGTTCTTAACAATCTGTACTCATCTCATTGATTTAGGGTTAGGACTAGATTTAATGACAGACTCAGGGCATGAGTCACTGTTAGGGTTTTAAAAAAAATTGGATCGGAGGTTTCCCTAATTTACAATTTAATCTACACTTAATTCCTGAAACGTTCATCGGATTATATTTTTAATATGATTACGGTCGACTGCTACAACATCAACCTTCAATCAGGAGGGGCAGTAAAGTTTTAGGTTCACAGAAAAATCTGATTTGCAGACTTTTATTTTATTTTTATTTATTTGTGTGTGTGTGTGTGGGGGGGGGGGGGGGTAGGGGTGTCATCCATAAATGACGTCACGCTTTTTTGACGATTTCACCTCCCCCTTCCCCTCCGTCACACGTCGTCACAAAAAGCCAGACCCCCCCCCCCCCCCAGACACCTCAGCCTACAACTCCCTCCCCCCCCCCTCAAAATTGGAGTTGAATTTTTTTAAACATCTATATGTTTCTAAAATCCTGTCTGGACTCTGTCTACATAGAGTATTTTAATCAATTCCTATTACAATTTATTAAAACAGTTTTCTAAAACACGAAATAACGTCTAAAATTCGTTTCCTAACATTGCCCCCCCCCCCCCTTCCCTCTCATCACACACCGTCACAAAATTACGGACCCCCCCCCCCTCCCCCCCTACGAGCGTGACGTCATTTATTATTTATTTAGTTAATAGCAAAATAATAACAAAAATGTGACTCAGCCTAGCCTTAAGAGTGGATTTTTTTACTTAAATTTTGATTGTCCAAAACGCCGATAAAACAGCAGCCGATAAGGATATTAAAGCCATCAACTGTTGATGGATTGGCTCGCCCTGAGAGGAGATGACGACAACATCGCGAGGCAAGCATTAGACTTGCACCCCACCCCTCAAGGGAAAAGGGGAAAAAAAGACTAACAATAATCATGTATGTAGGTTTTTTTTATCATAAACATAAAACAAAAGATGGCGTAGATTAATTACAATTAAATAAAAATATTCAGATTAATTACTATTATTAAACATTTTACCACAAGCAGTGAAGATAGTTAATACAACAGTTTTATAATCCATGTTCACGAGTTGTTTGTAAAAAAAAAACAAAGCGAGACTACTCTCACTGGTGAGCTCCGGTTTTGGGAGTGAGGAACTGAATTAACAACAACACAAATGCAACACATAGCATAGCAACATTTAAAACTAAAACACCTAAAACCAGCCAATGAAATTGTAGTTACGCCTAGGTGGTATCGATACCAAATGTGCAATATTATAGTAGATTATTTAACGAATTGTTTTCCTACATTTAATTTTAGCGCAATTTCCATTCTGGAGAATTGCGTTTATTAACCCGTCATTTCTGGATGGATGGATGGATGGATGGATGAATGTATGGATGTGTGTCCGCAGCTTTAAGTCGTATCTCCTCCTCAACGAAGCAATATCGATGACTAGTTACAAAAACAATTATGTTAAGCAAGTTACGAGGATGAACATAGGCCATAAAAATTCCGGGTTTCTTTCATGGATTTCCCAGAAAAGCCAAAAAACCTCGAAAAAAATCAGTTTTTGGCCCATTTCTCGGCAACCAGACCACTTAGCGACTTGAAACATGTACCAATCGATTCCTGACATAATTTAGAACAATATTGCCGAAGAAAGTTTTCAAAAATATCCTTTCGTTTGGTCACAAAAATTTTTTTGAATTAATTAAAATTTGGACCGAATTAGTAGGCATTTTATGCAACCACACCACACGCGTCATCACGTTCAATAGCTGCGCCATCACGTTCAATGGCTGCGACATCACGATCGGTAGCTAGGCGCGCAATGGTTTTTAGTCATTGTAAATAAAACATGTAAAATACTGAAATTTTTTTTTATAAAAAACGTTTTAATAACTAACCAATGGTTTTACTAACCCTGCTCTTGATTTACGCTACGACAGAGCTATTTTTAGATAACATAAGGAAATTGCGCTAAAATTGTCACTAGACTTTTTTTAATTACTTGTTTTTATTATGGATTGTTACAAAATGAAAAAAAAAAATTTCACTGATTTTTACCTCGCATTTCACCCCTATCGTTGTACTTTAATAAACAAGACCCTCTGAACCAGTGGGACCAGAAACTACAAATATTATTCAGCAATTAGATAATTAAATTATCCAATGGAAAAAAAGAAAGTTATAATTATTTTACAAATAAATGTGTTAGTAGTACACAGTAGAGTCGTGGTTTATGGGAATCGGATAGTTACCAGAAATGTTATATTATATCATTAGTGGTGAACTATGTACGTTTTACCGTGCTGTATGCAGTAGGGGTGAAAGTGAAGTAGAGTTCACCTGTTTCTGTAATAAATACCCTGAGAATGGGAGAAGACAACTTCGCGATCAGGGCCGGCGCTACCTATAAGGCGAGCTAGGCGGTCTCCTAGGGCGCTATCCTTATGTGTCGCAACGATGTGTAATCGCCATCATCAAAAAGTACCTAATAATTTATAACTTTGATTGTCTTTTATAAACTATAGGATGGTATGTTCAAAGGCGCAGCGATCTATTTCGGCGCCCACGACGATCTATCAATTTTGCAGCCCCTACCCCAAATTGGTCCTATATAGTCCTATAGGGCTGGTAAGTAGGTCACCAACCAGCTCTACGGCTCAATAAAACCAGCATGAGCCATAGAACTGCTTATTGACCTACTTACCAGCCCTATACTTATTCGCGTTTGTGAAAATGCACTCCCAATGCCCTAATTTGAAAAGGTCGGGGCGTTTTTTACCATCCACATTGCCCTTTTATTTTGGTGTCACTCAATTGATGTAGAAACAAATAAATCCTAACTTTTAAATTATGAACATTTCAAATGGTTAACTAATTTTAATGTTGATTTAGAGATCGACCCAGCGCATGACGGGGCGGTCCAAAACACGTGCAATTTTCGTTTTTAATAGGGCTTGTAAGTCTCTTTTTCTCTGATTTCGAATTTAAGACCTTAGTGCTAAAAGTACTTAAGTCACAAAAACAACATTTTGAGATAAATAGGTTCAAAGATTAAAATTTACTATAAAACATTTTATATTGTTTGTTTGTTCGAAAGAGGCACTTAAATCAATTCTTCAGTATTACTATTTATTTATAAGATTAAGTTAAACTAGTAGAATAACGATCATTGCTTGTTTTGATTTTAGGTGACGTTAGGTGAGGTGGTGTCGTAGTTCTGGAGCATGTTTTTATTTACAATAGAGTTACATGACTAAAAACCATTGCGCGCCTATTGAACGTGATGACGCGCTATTGAACGTGATGACGCGTGTGGAGTAGTTGGATAGAACTGCCTACTAATTTGGTCTAAATTTTAATGAATTCATACAAAATTAATTAGGCATCCAATTAAGTCAAATTTAATGTCATGATGCATTGTCTTCAAGTCTCGACCAACGTTCCAACTACTACGAACCGTAACTGTCAGTTAGTAGTGTCCGAAATTTCGCTCGGCCGTTTCGATCTAGACAGACTGACGACAGACTCAGTGTTTCTTCCAGACTTTTTTCTCCGGGGGGGGGGGGGCACTTGAAATTTTCGGGGGGGCGGTAGACTTTCTTCGGGGGGGGGGGGGGGGGGCGGACACTGTTAAAAGTATATATTTTCTATATAAATTATATAAATTTCATTTCGTTCGGGGGGGGGCGGTAAAAATTTGTCGGGGGGGGCTTCGCCTCCCCCCCCCCGAAGAGATGCCTGGAAGAAACTCTGGACAGACTGTCGACAGACAGAGGAAGCAAGTTAAATAAAAGCTTGTAAAATTTACTCAGATTGTATATCCTTAGGCTGAGACCCTTCTCCCACGGTCGTTTCTATTTCTGTCCATGGGTGGCTACAATGTGAACTTTTCACTTCGGAACACAGTAAACTAAGCAGTCAAGAGAAACCGAGTTTGCACACTTTATTTTAGTCTAGTTATGCCATTTTATTTTCAGGTTGTTTATTATTTTTATATCATTTTTTATATTTATACGTGTTTTATTAGATCTATGTATTAGTAAACCATCTTAAATAAATGAAAGTAGGCTACAAGTAAGAAAGAAGTATTTCTTTTGTAAATCTGTATCAGTCCTCACAAGCCGATGATGAAAACTGTAATACTAAAGCGAACATGCAAGGCTAACTGACGCTGTAAATTACATGTCTGAGGCAAAAAAAAGAGAGAAAAAAAAGTTAGGCTATATATATATATATATATATATATATATATATATATATATATATATATATATATATATATATATATATATATATATATATATATATAATTTATTTTACGGGGGGTGACACCATTAAGTGCCGTACCGGGTGACACCCGACCTCGCTACGCTACTGTAACTAACCACAGACTTTTTTTTCAAATTATTATTTTTTTAGTATTTAAACGATTTTTGTAGCAATATCTTAAACAGTTATTCTTTTTTTTCTTATAGTAATATTTCTTTCTTACCTTATTTTTTTTTATTTGCCATTTAAAATAAGTACATCAACATCATATTTTTAAATAAATTTTTATCATCTAATGAAATCAAATTTTTACAAATGAACGTACTAACAATAAGTATGTACATGGTGGTTATCATATATGTTGTTATACACAATTTAAACGGATAAACAGTAAAAATGGTTAAGGTAAAATGAAAGTGTTGAAATTCTTATGGGGGAGGGGGTGAACAAAAACTTGTTTCAGGGGTGAGTACAGCGTGTTATAATTGAAGAGTTGTCATTTTCATTTTTTGTAACTTTTTAATGTAGTTGTCTGTTTATGTTCTGTCGTCTGCATATATGTAAGAAATGGATCTGTCTGGGTTGAGGATGTAGAATATTTGATTGTGGCAGAGGTCGTTGTCGGGGTGCTGGTCGTTGAGGTGTTTTTCTATGTCGTATTTGGTGTATAGACTTGTTAGGCAGTATCCACACTGGAAGACGGCGGTGTCTGGGTGTTTTAGTACGTGGTGCTTTATTGCTCCTCTGCTTTTGATCAGATTGTTACAATACGGGCATTTACTCGTATCAGGATGGGAAGTTTTTATATGTGTTTTACACTCGCTGGCAGTACTGAAACTGTGAAAGCAATAACCGCAGCTCTTGTCTTTTCCAGGTTTGGTGATTCACGAAATACCTATTCTACTGCTCAACTACAGAAGAGCCGACACGTGGTTTTTCAGCTGAGATTCCTGTGATGTCACCACGCTACACAACACAACGAAGACCTACGGACCATACATTCTCAGTTTTTACGAACCGACGGAACCCTAAGATGGGTCCCACCTACCATAAATAACGATACACTCATCAGGGCCCTTAGACCATTCAGCAAAAAGGAACCCGAAATACAAACCATGCCTCTAACAAACAACCATCTTAAACCAGTGGTCGGCAACCTTTTGAGATGGATAAGCCAAAAGTTACAATTTTCAAAATTTCCCAGGTTTTAAAGAGCCACTAACATTTGTTAATTTCAATATTTTATTTTTTATTATGATTAGGTAGATAAATTTGATTTGTTATTTAAAATAAATAACTTTATATATGAAATAATATTTATTCAAATAAAAACATACGCTTGTTTCGCCTGAATAATGAAATTAATAATAAAAAAATAAAAATATAGGACTATGTCACTATCCCAATCCATTTTAAAGCAGTTAAACTTTTTTGTTTTTTGCTTTCTTTACGGATATCTGCCACTAGCCAGTCAGGCCTCAACATGTCAAACTCTGACTAACTGGCTAGGATATTTGCTTGGTTACCGTCTTCTGTCCTTTGGCTATTACCAGACTCCCACCCCACTGAACGCAGGGTAAACGTGTACCCCACCGTCCAGTACCCGCTTCAACCATAGAAAGATAACTAAAATAAACCGGGAGTGATCTCCCCTAAACTTTCTCGAATATTCTTATATAAAATAACAGGGGATGGGAACTCGGGCTATAGACATGATTTTTAATCCATTTTAAATACTTAAAGTTTTAAAAATAGAATAAAATCTCGTAGACAAATTAATTGCACACCAAGTGAACGCCAAATAAAAAAGTGCATAATAGTGCGCAATATTATTAGTACTTTTAAAATTTACATTAGTTTTTTGAGAAATCGGAAGTAGCGTAAAGTACTACTTCCAGTCAACGGAAATGACTCAAAATTTAACAGAAGGTAGAGAATTAGATCTTTTACTTACATGTGAAATTTCATTTATCTATCTGAAATAGTACTCAAGTTATAGGCTTTTGAAAAATTCAAAGTTTTAAAAATAGAATAAAATCTCGTAGACAAAAGAATCGGAAATCGCTCAAAAGTTGATACTGATCTACGATTTTGATAAAATACTTATATATGAAATTTCATCAACCTAGCTGTAACGGTACTCAAGTTATCGTGTTTACACACGGACAGACACACAGACACACAGACACACACACGCACCATTATGCGCTTTTTTATTTGGCGTTCACTTGGTGTGCAATTAATTTGTCTACGAGATTTTATTCTATTTTTAAAACTTTAAGTATTTAAAATGGTTTAAAAATCATGTCTATAGCCCGAGTTCCCATCCCCTGTTATTTTATATAAGAATATTCGAGAAAGTTTAGGGGAGATCACTCCCGGTTTATTTTTGTACGATTACAAGACTTTCTCTATACTTCGTATATACGAGAAAGTAAAAAACTACATAACTAACGTCAAATTAATGATTACAGGCGGATAGGTAAATGCATTCTGAATAAAATAACATTCCCCATTTAACGATATTCGAAAAAGTCGCACTTGAGTAGTGGCAAGGAATTGTTGCCACGTGTCTGTCTCCATCACGGATGTGGGGCTGGGCCTGGTGCCCAAGCGGCTGTCAACTGTCGGTATACTTTCTACTCCATCTATTCTCACTGTTCTCTGATGAGTGTTTCTATCCCGTTTAAAGTTGTGTTTCTTTACATTGTAATATGTGTTATGAGTTTTAAAATAGAAATAATATTAATATTTGTGCAGGGAGCTGGAGAGCCGCATCTTGACGTCAAAAGAGCCGCAGGCGGCTCGCGAGCCGCAGGTTGCCGACCCTGTCTTATACAGTAACCCGTTTGTGATAATTTATATGAAAGGCGTCCCTTTATTCGGGGATCCAAAAATAAGTATATTACACTATATTACAGATTATTTTATAGAAGCTAAAATAATTATACGTCATCTAAATTGACTAGAAGTATGTTATAATAACGCTACTAGACGCTCGAGCGTACTCTCGTGTTGCTTCATAGCAGCTACTGATGTGATAGCCTGTGAAAATATTTTGCGGAAAGAGAGTGAGAAGTGCGCACATGGGCTTTTATATATTAGGATAATGAATTATATGAGTATAATGAATTATGTGAGTATAATGAATTACGTGTTTGTGTTGACATTAATGACCCTGTCTTATACAGTAACCCGTTTTTGATAATTTATATGAAAGGCGAACCTTTATTCGGGGATCCAAAAATAAGTATTTTAGACTATATTACATTTTATTATTAAAGTAAATATTTACGTCATCTAAATTGACTAGATATATGTTATAATAACGCTACTGTGTTCATACTTTCATACATCCTCAAGTTAATTAGACACTTAGTAAAATATATTGTTTTGACAGGTTGCATAATTAATATAAATTATAGGACGATTATAAAGTGAAATTTAAAGAGTTTTATTGTGTTTTTCAATCATGTCTTATTTACACTTGATTAAGTTACCTGTTCTTGTTAAAGTTATTTCCCTTGAAAAAAAATTTGGTATTAAGATTTATAAATGGGAGATAATCCGAGCTTAACTCTACATTGATTTCGAATTCGTGCACCATTTGTTGACCACTTACTTATAAATATAACTTTAAGTTATTATTTGCTATTGTAAAAATTTTAAAGAGCAGAAGTTCTAAATAAAATCGATTGGCAGTTGTTTTTAGCGCAATTTCCATACTGGCAAATTGCGTTTAATAATGCGTCATTTCTGGATGGATGTGTGGATGTGTGTCCGCAGCCTTTAAGTCGTATCTCCTCCTCAACGAAGCAATATCGAGGACTAGTTCCAAAAGCAAATATGTTAAGCAAGTTCCAAGGATGATTGTGGGCCAAAAAAATTCCCGGAATTCCTTCCTGGATTTCCCGGAAAAGCCAAAAAACCTCGAACAAATGCAGTTTTTGCTCTATATCTCGGCAACCAGACCACTTAGCGACTTGAAACATTTACCAATCGATTCCTGCCATAATTTAGACCAATATTGCCGAAGAAAGTTTTCAAAAATATCATTTCGTTCGGTCACAAAAAAATTTTTTTATTATTTAAACTGAGCATCTTGTAGGCCTAGGATGATATTTTAAACTGAGCATCGTGTAGACCTACTAAAACAAATATTTCTACCACCCTCATCCCTTCGCGTCTCACCACTAGAAGAAGCGAAGCGGTGAAGTTCCAAACCAAGCACACCGGCTGAGGCAGTCGCTAGTGAGAGGTAACGTCTACTGTTTAAACTGAGCATCGTGTAGGCCAGGGGTCTCCAAAGTACGGCCCGCGGGCCGAATGCGGCCCGCGAGGTCCTTTCATCCGGCCCGCGGAGATCCTTTGTTCACGGCAAAAAAATGTTTGTTAGAAGTGGTTGAGGTACTTTGCTCAGAAAATTCAAAACAATTTGAAACTCAAGCTTTCGGTATAAATACCTTTGCCCTCCGTGTTGCAAACATTGATGAAAACATTGTGACTCAAATAGAGTCGCTGGACAGCTGTTCCATGTTTCTGGAACAAGTACAGGGCAACAACTTGACGCGCTTTCGCACTTTCAGCAGTGCAAAGTCTTCATGGCCGAAGCAACAGCTGAGTTCCCCACATCATTTGCATGCAAGATCATCAAAGAACCCCAGCTGCAGTTTCAGCAACGGTTTTCTGACTAAGATTCAAACAGAAGAAGTGAGACTGCTTCACAACCCATTTGAAGATAATGTAACCAGTTGCCCAGATGAACTGCAGATGGAGGTCAGTGAATTGCAAGCAAATGACCTCCTAAGAGACAAGTTCAAAAAATGGCGGGTGGTTTTTTGTGTTTGCCCAACGAGAACAAACTTGGACCTTGAGTGTGTTGTCAACCGGACAGTGTTTCTTTCAGACTTTTTCTCCTGGAAAGGGGGGGGGGGGGTGCATTTAAAATAGTTTTTATGTCTATATAAATTATATTTCTTTGGGGAGGGGGGGGGGGGGGCACGGTGGACACAGCCACCCCAAAGGATGCATGGAAGAAACTCTACTCTGGCCCGCGAACTGATTTTTGATAGTTAAAGCGGCCCTCGGGCTGAAAAGTTTGGAGACCCCTGGTGTAGGCCTACCGTTGATATGGGTTATTCCTGCCATAATTTAGAACAATATTGCCGAAGAAAGTTTTCAAAAATATCCTTTCGTTCGGTCACAAAAAATTAACATAAGGAAATTGCGCTTAAATTGTCGCTAGACTTTTTATTAACTTGTTTTAGCATTATCAAGTTGAAAAGCAAATACATCAGTAGCCGTTGTAGATTAAGAATACTTAATATCATTAGACATACCGTATGAGTGCAATTTATGCGTCTAAAAATCGTCTTAGTCGCAAATTAATCATCTAATTAAGGAAGTGTCTTTTTCATATTTTTCACCCTTCCGTAAAGGGCTGAAATCTATAATATTTGTAAACTTTCATTTTTCAAAAACAAAAATCGTTACATAACCACACAATATAGACATTTTGCAATTATAACTAAAGACAGTCACGCTTAAAACAGGTAAGTTCCGTTCTAGAACTCACGTTGGTGGGTCTGCAGAGAGCCCAACATCACAAGAACTGTGGGTTTTTTCCAGTGGTATTTTTTCGGGCTTTTTTCTCCTGGGGATGGAGGAGTGGGGGCACTAGCCAAAGCCCTAATGTGGACAAACCACCTATGGTCAAAGCCCCTATGGTGAAAGCACCTTTGGTCAAAGGTCCGCATACACAGTCCGCCTTACTTCCCTTTATCCTACATTATTGTATACGATGTGATAGAACGAAACTTGAATACTGCAACTTTACAATACGAGTATAATGAATTATGTGAGTACTAGCCGTCGGTACCCGTTACACGTGAATTATAGGTATACATATTTTTAATGTTGTTATGCATTTTTAGCAGAATATTTTATAAAATAGTTATTGGTCAAAACGCAATGTGCTATACTACAGGTTTAACGATATTAGGGACAAAGCAAAGAAGTAACTAAATAGCTAAAAGTCCGACACATTAAAATAGCATAGGCTACTAATACCTATTAGAAAAAATAAAAACAAATTATATACATAATTAGTCAATACAACAGCATATTAAATGCACACATTGATTAAAAGACTTAAATGATTCCGTTAAAAACCAGGCTTTTCAATGGTATTTATGTTGTTTTTCAAAGTAATTTGTGTGACATGTCATGTGACATAATGAATTTCGGCGTTCTTGTCACAACTATAAACACTTTTCCAGTTGCATAATTAAAACAGTTTTTCTACATTCGAAAATGCCTTTATTTTCTAATTTTTCTTCTTTAAATAAAATTGTGTTTATACATTTAAAAGATCTATTATTTTCAGCTTAAGTCCGTATCAAGTTATCCATATATCGCTGAAGATACTGATGTGATAGCCTGTGAAAATATTTTGCGGAAAGAGAGTGAGAAGTGCGCACATGGGCTTTTATATATTAGGATAATTAATTATATGAGTATAATGAATTATGTGAGTATAATGAATTATGTGTTACTGTTGACATTAATGGCTTTATGAGTAAACCGGGAGGCAAAGATCAGTTCTGGTCTTCTTTCTGGGACCTTCTGCAACCGAGTTGGTACCAAATATATTGCCTAGCAATAGGGGTCGGCATGGTCGAGTTGGTAAAGCTCATGGCTGCTAAATCGATAAGTCCTGAGTTCGAACCCTAGGCAGATGAGGCTCAATGATAGCTGGGTACAGCAGCTCTTCTAGGAGAGACAACTCCAAAAACAAACAAACACTGCCTTGTAGTTTGTCCTTGGTTGGACAAAAGCTATGGAAGAAAAAGAAAAAGAAAAAGCAGGCTGAAATTGGCGTCAACGGCATAACAAGTTGAAACGTTTACTTAATTGTGTTGGAAGGAATCTCTTCCAACACTAAAAATTAAGAATGAAAAAGAAGAAGATTTCCTTGAAGAAGATTGTCGAGAAATGGATCATGGTGTATTGGCAATACACGTTCTCTTACTAGACGCACGGGAAACTCTGGTGTTGCTTCATAGCAGCTAAAACAATAAGGGAGGCAACAGACAGGGGTTATAACTCAAACTTGATTGGTGCAAAGTACGAGCATTGACATGATCAGTTGAATAGAAAATAGCAATATAAACAAATAGCTTCCCCCTCTATTAGTAGAGCTGATTGGCAGAAGTAGTTACACATCTGCCTTGATGCATGGAGGGCGTAGGCGATTTGGTGCCGCGTGGAATGGTAGGTTCGGGTCCCGTTGGTTTCTGACTGCTCTGTCTTTACTTGTACTATATTCTGTACATTTGTCTACCATTGGCGTTGAAATATCACTCTCTGTTTATATTGCTATTTTAGTTACAACGCCTGCTTCCACCCCCTCTACACGTTAATAGGAAATAACATCTTAATCTCTGGGCGCAAATCCATTGTCTCTCGACTCAACGAACATTGTCCTGTTAACCCGACATCCATTATTCCTCTCTTGACCGATCTTTTTCAATCCCGGATATATCTAAGTACAATGGTGTAAACATAACATGCATTTCAAGCACCGACCGTGTCTCGCCACGCGAGTACTTGAACTTTGTGATGTAACGTGTGAGTAAAAAGTGGGCGGTATTTGTGTTGTTGTCTAGACTTAAGAGGGTCAGACATAATTTAAGCACAAAGTGGTTCTTTACAGTGGCGTCGCTAGGTCGGGTGTCACCCGATGCGGCACTTCGCGAAGTAAGTCAACCCCCCCCCCCCCCCACCCCCAAGAAACAAAGTATATATATATATATATATATATATATATATATATATATATATATATATATATATATATATACAAAATAAATTGATAAGCTGTTAAGATCATTTTTTTACAAGTCCTTTTTTAATTGGGTACATTTGCAGTGTGGGTGTGGGAGGGGGGGGGGTGTATCCAGTGCCGGCGCCATATTATTTAGCGCCCTAGGCAAAACTTATTAAAACGCCCCTTTCACACAAATTAATTACTAAAACATATGTATAAGAAAACAATTAATTAAAAGTGACTTATTAGTTTATTATCAATTGCATACACGTATTAAGTAGTCATCAAAATCTAATTTTATTTTCCTCCTTCGTCTCAAAAGTTTGTACTAATTCCTTCAATTCCACTTTGCAATCGTAATCACATTCTATTGAAATTGTTTCTAAGTCCACGAGTCTACTTTGTATTTTATGACATAGGGGTAGTCCATAAATGACGTCACACTCGTAGTGGGGAGGGGGGGTCCGTAATTTTGTGACGGTGTGTGACGAGGGGGAGGGGGGGTTCAGATGGTGTGAAGTCACACTTTTGCATTATAAAAAACCAATGTTAGAAAACGAATTTTAGACGTTATTTTGCGTTTTAGAAAACATTGTAATAGGAATTGATCAAAATACTCTATGTTGTCAGAGTTCTGACACAATTTTGGAAAAATATCGATGTTTTAAGGGGGAAGGCTCAAAAAAATTTTTTAGTGGAAAAGCATATGCGGATGTATCTTAATAAAGCTGTAAACAAATAACTGTTTTCTAACGAGTATTTAAAAAAGTTTTTTTTACCGGAGCCTTCCCCCTTAAGAAAAATACAACAGCAATTTTGAGGGGGGTAGTAAGCTGAGGTGTGACGTCATTTTAAGGGGGGTGGTTTTTTGTGACGACGTGTGACGGAGGGGAGGGGGGAGGTAAAAACCGTCCAAAAAGCGTGACGTCATTTATGGGATGACCCCCCCCCCCCCTCCTTCTCCCCTTCCCTCCCTCCCCCCTTAGAAAATTTTAAGTGCTTCACTCCCCCGCCCCCTTTCCCGGGAGAAATAAAATCTGGGAAAAAACACTCTGCAGTCCTCCCAAGGTGAGTTCCAAAACGGAACTAATCTGTTTTTAAGCTTGACTGTCTTTAGTTATAATTGTAAAATGTCTTTATTTTGTGATTATGTAACGATTTTTTGTTTTTGAAAAATAAAAAGTTATAAATGTTATATTCCAGTCTAAAGTTATATATGAATCCTTTAGGAGAGGGTAAAAAATATGAAAAGACAATTGATTCGAATTTAGATGTTTAATTTACGACAAAGACTGTGTCTACTAACACTAAATATGCAATCTACAACGGCTACTGGTGTATTTATTTTTCTGCTTGATAATGCTAAAAAAAACCTACCAATTTCGCTTAGAACTTCTGCTCTATATAATTTTTACAATAGAAAATAATAACTTAAAGTTGTATTTATATGTAAGCGGTCAACCTGAGGTGCAGGAATTTGAAATAAATGTAAATTTGAGCCTTAAGCAACGAATTATCTCCAATTTGAAGATCCAAATACCAAAATTTATTTCAAGGGAAATAACGTTCACAAGAATAACTAAATTAATCAAGTGTAACTAAGACATGCTTAAAAAAACACAAAAGAACGCTATAAATTTCAGTACTTAATAATTATAGCAAATCTTTTATATTTGCTATGTAGCTTTGTAAAAACAATATATTTTACTTATTGAATAATTAACTGTAGGTTGCGTTTTAAAGATAAAAAACGCTAGCTTTATTATAACATACTTCTATCCAAGTTTGATGACATACTCCTAGATATTACTTTCTTACATTAAATGATAAAAATTTTTGGATCCCCTAAATAAAGGGACGCCTTTCGAAAAATCAAATTCGGGTAGCTGTTTTAGACATGCTAGAATTAGTGATTATATATAACAAAAATTGCATTCTCATTTCTCTATTACCAATCAGATTCCACTTGACCTTCAACTACAAAACAGCCGAATAAAAATTATGACACTTTAAATTTTTAAACCTACGAAACCATATCAGCAACAGCCTTCCGCCGTTACTCCCAAATCTAAACGATTCATCTAAACTTACCAAACAAGTACAATACTTTAAACACCCCGTCGTTACAAAACTCTATACACCAGGATAAATTTCTAATTCAAAGTCAGAGAAAACGAGACTTACAAGCCCTATTAAAATTAGATAAGCGTTTGAAATGTGCGAAATTTAAATTACGAACATATTTTATCGTTTTCTACATCAATTATGTGACTGGTAAAAAGCGCCCCGACCTTTTCAAATTAGGGAGAGGTGGGGTTGCATTTTTACCATCACGAATAAATATAGGCCTATATAGACATAATTTTGGGGTGGGGGGGGGGGGGGCAAAATTGATAGTTCGTCCTGGGCCCCGAAAAAGATCGCTACTCTTTTATAAAAGTTATTAATTATTTGGTACTTTTTTTATAATAGCGATTTACAATAGCGATTTGCGTCCCCCGTAGGGATGGCGCCCTAGGCGACCGCATAGTTCGCCTTATAGGTAGCGCCGGTCCAGGGTGTATCTACGAGAGTCTGACAAAATATGACTAAATCTTTTCTTCTTGAGGGGGTTTGGTGAAAGGTTAAGATTACGATTGCGTACTTATAATTGTTGTTGTTGTTTGTTGTTTATAATCCGTTTTCAACCCTGAGATTATATCACAGACTGTTTTTAAAAGTTGTTTTTTGTTTTTGCATATGTTTAATGTTATTTGGTTCTATTTCCTTTCAGTTTTGGAATTGTCTAATATTTTTTAATTGGATGAGTTATATATTTTTTTATTGGATAAGTTATATATTTTACTATGGGGTGATGTTTATTTGTTTCTTTTTTTTTTATCTAATTTCTGTTTGGTGGTTTATTTTTTTTTAATTAGTATTGTTTTTTTTTTGTATCTTTCTTTAGTTTGGTTATATTTTATTTTTGTTTATTGGGGTTTTTTTTTTTTGGCAATTCTTTACTATTTGGGAATATATTATATTCCATTTTTTTCCTCTTTGTACATTTTAAAATATTTTCTTCTCTTTTGTCTGAGATTTTTATTGGATGAGTTATATATTTTGTTTTGGTGTGACGCTTTTTTTATTATTTAATTTTTTTTTGGTACCTTTTTCTGCTTGGTAGCATTATTAATTTATTAATTAGTTTATTATTATTATTTATAATTAATTTTTTTTTCTTTTTTTTCGTGTCTTTCTTTAGGCTGGTTATATTTTTATAATTGTTTGGTGGGTATTTTATTTACTTGTGACTTGTGTTAATTGTATTGCTTTTACTTGTAATTGCCAGGTAATACATAATTATACATTTGAACAAGTAAACTCAAAGTTAAATGTTAACTGTTTTAATGTGTATTTAATTAAATATTTCAAAACATCTTTTTATTATTATTATTTTAATCTGTGACCGTATTATAATTTTTTTTTACAAAAATTGTTATATTATAAATTGTTTATTTTTGTTTGAAAATTGTCGATTATTTCAATTAAAATTAAAATAATTTTATCATTGTCCTTTACAAATTGAGACATTAGTGTTACTTCCCTTTAATGGATTGGTTTCGTTACTTCCTTATTTTGTAATATGGTGTAACAAGGTATCTTGAAATCCATTGGGGGGGGGGGGGGGTTGCGGTCCAGAACAACTGAGTATTTCCGCAATGTTGGTGCGCCAAATATCTATTTATTTTAGTAGTTATTCAGTATTTAAGGCTTTTCTAGTTAACCGCTGTGTATTAATTAATCCATCGCGTGTTTACCGTCAGAGCTATTTTCTCTATAGGGCCCTTTTATAGAAGTCAAGATATTATACGTCAGTGTCAAATGTGATTTTCGGATATCTACTACACTGTGTAACTAGCGGGTAAAACGAAACTATAGAGAAGTGTATAGATAATAGATTGTAAAATAAAACCATTACGTAGTAAAACCATTTTTTAATTCATAAACTCAGATATGCTTTAAAAAAAAGGATGAAACCAACTAAAGGTCCCGTTCGAAAGCTGGCAGGTGAAGTAGAGTTCACCTGCTTGAAGGGTTAGTGTAAGACACGTACTCATCAGAGTTGGGTTGTCTTAAGACGTGCGACGACTCTACCCCGGGACCCAAACTCAAGTCGTTCTTGTAAGAGGACACGCGCTCTACCATTCGACCATGCCGTCCCATTTTTAAAAAAAAACACTTGTTTTTAACTGTCTTTGGGTATCTTGTTTTAAAATGTTCTAGCATGTTGGTCTTGCTTGTAAGTTTGACATCTTTGACTCTCCCCCCCCCCCCCCCCATTCTTCTCCCTCCTGGCATAGTTGCTTGCAAATGCAATGTTGTTTTGGATAGGCCTTTAGTTCACGTATCATCTTCACGCCAACTTAATTTTCTTGTTTTAACTATGCTCAGTAGGGTCTCCATGGGACTACTTGCATTAGATATCCTTTCCGGGTATCTTGATTAGTTTTGTGCTTTCTGTATAAGATGTCTGGGGGTGGATAGAAGTCATGCCTCGCATCCACGAGTACAATAATATTGTTTTTAATTAATGTGGAGCCATTTACGGCTGTCAAAGAAAGCCAACTTTTTTACTTATGTAACACTTAACCAAGAGGTGTAAAAGTTAATATAAACTCGAAAAACGTACGCCGGGCAGGGTTCGAAAATTTTAATGTTAGATTCGTGTTTTACTTATAATTTTAATTATTTATAAAAATAACTACATGATGTTCAAAATTTTAATATGCGTTAATATTTCACATAATAAATTTAATTAATGAATTAATTTTACTTATATATTATTAAAAAAGTTACCAGTTTGTAAAATGTTTAAATAAGTGTGAAGTTAACGCCCTTAAAATTTAAGACACCAGTGTTGTCTCCCTTGAACAAAAATTCTCTTATTTTCCATCTTTTGTTCAAGGCAAGTAAGTCAAGTTCTTTCGCTCTTCATTTTTATTTCTAGTAGTCCCTGACTTTCCGCCGGATTTACGGTCCAGAATTCATTTAATTATATATAAACAAAGGTATATATATATATATATATATATATATATATATATATATATATATATATATATATATATATATATGGGTCGTCCATAAATGACGTCGCACTCGTAGGTGGGAGGGGGGCCGTAATTTTGTGACGGTGTGTGATGAGGGGGAGGGGGGTGGGGGTCAGATCGTGCGACGTCACACTTTTGCATTATAAAAAATCAATGTTAGAAAACGAATTTTAGACGCTATTTCGCGTTTTAGAACTTTTCAAACATAGGAATTGATTAAAATACTTTATTTTTAGATAAGATTTTGGAAAAATTACTATGCAGTTACTATGCAGGTGCAAAAATAAAACATAGGCCTATATTATTTCTTTTAAACCCTGCATTAACTCAGCTTATAAATAAACTGCAAAGGAGCAAGTAAAAATGGCATACTGATTTTCAAAATAGATTTCAAGTTTGCAAGTGAAAATACTTTGTTTTATTCACTATGTACACTTGACAAAATTATTTATTTCATTAAAATTCAAAGAGCAGCTCGACACAGAGGCGTAGCGAGAGGGGGGGGGGCTGGCAGACCGCACCGGGTGACACCATTTAGGGGGGTGACACCAAGGCAAAAAATAGTAAAATATATAGAGAAAAATTTGAGGGGGGAGGTGCAAATCGAAAGTTCGAGGGGGTGACACCCGACCTCGCTACGCCACTAGCTCGACAACTGTGGAATTGATTTTATCAATGAAAATGGTTAGCTAACTATGAATAAAGGGGAAATCTGTGTTGATAGTGGAAAGCTTTGTTTTTATTTTCTTAAAATATTACTATCTTTCAATTATTTAAAACTTTTCTGTGATAGAAAACACACGATTAAAGAAATAATAGAAAGTCAAAAATTTTTAAATAAATATCTTCAGGGGTGTAGGCAATAAGTATTCATAAGGGATGTGGAGGATGTGGTGGGAGTTAAGTAATTTGATTTAATTTCCATTTATATATATTATATATGTATATATATAGTGATTTTGAGTTTATATTGCTCTATGAAATTTCAACTGAAATAAGATGACAGAAAACCTTAGACAACTTTCTCTAGGATGAGTGGGGTTATCCAAAACTTCCATGTGCTCTTTAATTAGTGGCAAACATGTAGAAAAAGAAATAAAAACAAAGCACACATTAAACTCAAAGTTTATTTGGTCCACCATTGTTGCCATGACAACACTGATCACACATTGTACAGTAAGACAAAAACTAAAAAAAAAAAACTGTTCAAAACAATTTAAATACATTATTATTTTTTTTTTGGTCAACACTTAAAAATGTATTTTAGTTTCAATGGATGGAATATATCTTCAGTTAGCATCATCATCAGAATTTTTTTCAACAAATAAAATCATTAACACACGCCATTCTATATCTTACTATGTATGTCTCTATAAAATAAAACATTATTTTCTCACAACACTCAACCTACATACATTCAAACAACTTTGGCAGTCATACAAATACAATGCACGTTATGCACAAGAATTGCTTTGTACATTTACTTAGAAAGGCTATATACACAATTTATTTTCAAACAAATTTTTTTTAAAACATTAAAGACATCATGGGCTACAACATAAATATAAGTGGAGAACTTGTTAGCTTAACAGGTCTCTGATTAAAATAAGATTATGTTTCATTCAAAAAAAGGACTGAAGCCAAAGTTTATTTGAGTTTACTATTCCACAACCATTTTTCATTGTCTCAATATTCACAATTTTTTTTTTAATCTAAGCTATGTAAAACTGTATGGGCCATTCATAATGTGTGATTATTTTTATACTATTTATTTATTTAAAAAATACATAATCATATAAAACAATCATGAACTTATTTTAGACCCGCTTATTTGTATAGTTATTTCATCAGCTTCGCTCAAAAATATTTTAATTTTTTTTTACTTTTATTTAAGTATTTTACTTCATTGAATACTTTCCCCAGGGTAACATAAAATTTATAAAATTAATTTATATATATTTATTGCCTAAATATTTTAAAGACCCTATCTCAAGAACGTTTTCACCAAGTGTGTTGCCCACAATTGTTGTTGAGCTTGTATTGGTTAAATAATCAGACCAACAAAAATCTAAACTTAAGTGCAGGAGATTTACATGTGCTTTCAAATACATAAAAGCATTCTAACAATGAAATAGTACAGCAGGTTATAAAATGGCACTGCTAGATATACACATCAACTGGAGTCACATGCATGAAAAAAAGACATTGTGCGGCTTGTGAATAAAACTGTACAAGATGCTGAAGAGAGGGCGAGAATACTGTATACTACAAAATCAAACTTAAGGCTCTTTGTATAGAATTAACCTGTTAAGCAGTTTGTGTGTGACTGAATTTTTTTTTTCCTAATCTTGCACATTCAAAAATAAATTATTTCAGAATAAGAACATTTTGCATTAAAATTTAAAAAACAAAAATCAAGGATTAACCGGAAGATATAACAGACATCTATAAAATAGAGTTCTGTTACATTTTTATCCTTGACTATTTCTTGACATTTTTCTAATATATTTTTTTACCAATATACATTTCATAAAATAAAATGATACAATTTTTTTTAAAAATCATGATACACTTTGGTTATTTAAAAAACACTATGCAAAATGAAGAGACCAATTGTGCATTTAAAATACATTTTCAGCATTTGATACAATGGAACACATAAGAGATGTAGATAATTTGAAATTACTAAATAATTAAAATCTACGTTTGATGTTTTGCGTAAATATCCCTTACTGTTACCTTTGTTATCATATTATATTTATGTTAAAAAAAACTAACATCATTTGAGGAAATCTTGCTCAAGTTTCAGCATTCAATACACATCTAACAAAAGTTGTCTTTAAAAAGACAAACATTGTAACATAAGTACAAGTAAAATAAAAACCAATATATGTACATATATAACAATATTCATGATGCGTAACCTTTGTAATGCCAAGATCCATGCGCAGAAAAAAAAAGAATGACATACTGTAATATACAACTTGATTGCTTTTGAAGTAGCACACTTGGAGTACTATTTTATTTATTTATTTTTATTTAAAGTCAATCGACTGATTTTCTGTGTAAACCTTCAATTTTTTGTAAACTAAAAATTAGAATATACGTATAAAGTTGTCACTTATATCTATCAGGGTACAATTTTCTAATAACATAACACAAGGTTTTAAAAATCAGCTATGCTATATACATTACATTATTATTTACACCATTCTGTGTCCAACCCTCCAAGACAGGACCTGTTTTAAGCGCTAACAGTGCTCAGCATTATTTGTTCCTAGACCTGCGTCTGCCAGTATCACTGCCACTTGAGTTCTCCTCTTTCTCCGCCACAGTCCTATAGAAAGGCCAGTCGGGGAGCATCTTGTGTAGGGCATCTTTGAAAACTTTCTCTACCTCACGCATGCAGTTGAAAACTTCACTGTCAGGCTGCATTAAAAAAAGAAAAACCTACCTATTTAGTCCAGTTAACAAAAAAAATGTATGCAGCATAAAAATAAACCACTTTAAAAAATGAATTCATAGTATCGTACCCTTATGCAAGCATAATCCATAGTATAAAAAGACTGTGGTGCTTACTATGCCCAACTGGCTTAACTTTTCATTATTCAAGGCAGGCACCTGACAGGGTTCCCAGATAAACGCGGAATCAGAAAACTGCGCAAACACAAACTAGACTAATACACTTTAATTTTGTTGTATTTCGTGGAAATTCAATTTATTATACTACAATGTACATGTGGTCAGTCTTTGTTAATGTTTAACAATGCTCGATTTAAGAACACAAAAATGCCCATGCACACTTTTTTTGTGTGCAGTTTTCTGTTGCGCATCTTTCCGGTGACCACATGACAGAAATTAGACAATAACTACTTACCTTATTATAGGCCTCAGCATTCTCAAACACAAGAGCTGCATCTTCTATAAACTCTTGAGGAGAGGCATAGCTTAACCGTGTACACTTCTTCAGCATTGTTTGAAAATCCATCGGCTTCTTAATTACTGTATAGTAGTCAGGCACCTACCGAGAAAATTTTTTTAAAATATAAAAGTCATCCATGAATTAAAATAGAAAATTAATTAACAAATGAATAACTGCCTTTTTGCAATCCCTGAAAATAATTTTTAAACTGATGAAAGAACATGAAATAGAATTATACTTAACAAAATATTTTTTTAGATTTTAGCATACAAATATTTTTCACTAAATATATAGAATAAAATGAAACATCTTTTAGTCAGGCTAGATGTTAAAAGGTTAATGAAGTATTTAATTACACACACATTGTAATAAAACTACTTACAGATTTTTTATCAACAGGCTCTAAAAATGGCCATGAAGACTTGTGTTTCATAACTTTGTGTAAAATTTCCTCACACAACTGAAAGACATTATCACAGTTTAAACTACATTTTTCATAAACTTTCACCTTCTTTCAAACGAGCTGAATATAATACCAAAGATTATTTTATAAAACTAATCTGATTTTGAAGTTGCGTAAACAAAATAATCTTCACTCACTGACAACTCAGAAGGACCTCTACGAGAAGTCCGCGAGGCTGGCGTCTGGTTAAAACTTCCATCTCGCTGGTTACCGCTGCGTGACCTCGTGTGACCTGACGGCTGTGACGAGGTCTGGCTTTTATCCCTGCTGCGTGTTGAACCCTTGGGTCTACCCGGGTGAGATCTCGTCCTCTGTGGCGTGACTTCCTCCTCACTTTCTTCCTCTTCTTCTTCATCTTCTTCCTCCTCACTTGCAGTCATCTCTTGGCGGTAGTTGCGTTTGGGAGCTACTGATGAATATTGTATCTCATTAGACCTTGTATAAATTAAATTCTTATAAACTAAAATAAAATAAAGTTTGGTGTTAAAAAAGGACATCACTTTATACAGCCAGCACCTGCAACAATTATTTTAAAATCTAGTTGAATAATCATGGCCTTCAGACAAGATGTATTTTCACTGTCAAACTAAGTCCAAAATTATGTCACTGTTTGTCCTTTATGTCTAGTCTTTATCCTGGTGTTGAGTGTTGATGAAAGACCTTGGATCAAAACGTACATTGTAACTTAATTGTCTTTAATTTGTGAGGATAGTGACACTACCCGTTTAATCACTATTTAATAAATTTAGAGTAAAAAACTCCATCAATACCTTTTCTAGCATATTTGCCTCTTCGCCTGTCATTAGCACCATTTTTACAATCACAACACTCCCAAACACCCCTAAGAGGAAAAAAAAAGTATTAAAATAACTGTGAACTATATGAAAATAAAACAGTAGAAAAAATGTGCACTTAGCAAAAAGAACAATAAATACAGTAAACACTATATGATTTGTCAGAGGATAAGACAAGATGATGTATGGTTCCTTAAAAATTCAACAAGGAGATACATTTCTTATAGTGCAGATGTCTGGCTATTTTTTAACCCGCATCACTAAGTCAGGCTAAGAACTTTGGTAGAGAATCATGGGTAGCTTAAAGCTTGAAATAAATCTGTAAAATATGTCATACTACTGGTCACTGATGGTACCTCT
Organism: Physella acuta; assembly: GCF_028476545.2. Classification (NCBI taxonomy): domain Eukaryota; kingdom Metazoa; phylum Mollusca; class Gastropoda; family Physidae; genus Physella; species Physella acuta. Next base: position 30,949 of record NW_026733129.1, read on the forward strand.
TGCTCGGTCAGCAGAGTTGTTTTAGTAATTCCGTTTCTAATTGGATATTCCTATGCTTCTTTTATCTAAATTTACATTAAACTGAATATCTTCCAATACATTGAGCTACAAAAAGTTCAGAGCTTATATAATAAAAACATAATTTTTTTTTTATTGCTAGGCTTAATCAGAACCGGTAGTTCTCATTTTGAAACTGACAATCTGTCTGGCAAGTAAAGTAGAGTTCACCTGTTTCTGTGACCTCAGCATATGAAGGGATATTGTAGACAGCACTAAGCCCAGCCACCTTTACTTTCCCTAATGTAAGTTAGGTACCCATTAGAACAGGGTAGACTCAGGGACATTCTACTGACTTGAACCCGGATTTGAACTCGAGACTTTCGGGTTAGCAGTCTAGCCCTCTAGGCCACACCGCCACAAACATACTAAAGCATAAACATAAATACCTGGGAGGGTGCCTAAGAGGTGGATTGTGACACTGTGTATGGAATGCTGCCGGACATTTGGTACAAAAAATGAGTTTGTCAGATCCGCCACACTCCCTGCAAACATCCTCTTTATCCTCATTTTCCTCGGCTTCACTCTCAGACTAATTTTTAAGATGGAAAAAGAAAATGAAGATGAAACATCAGATTGTGAATAAAATATATTTGTAAAAAAATATTTTAAAATTAACACAATGATACTATTAACTGTAAAACATCAGTAAAATTAAGCTGTGTAATTAAATTTAAAAACTAACATACCTCAAGAGGTCTTGACTGGGGTCGACGTGGCTGAAAATTGGAGGGTATTAAATAGAATAATAATGATATACAACTTTGTAGATAGACTACTTTATTGACAACATAATTTAAACACTATTTTACTGAATAAAAAAAGAAAACTTTTTTTTTTACCATGCAGGCTGGACAGAACCAATCCCCACTGGGCAGTTTAGATAGAGCAGGCCTTAAGCAGTACATATGGAAAGCTTGATTACACTCGTCGCACAACAGAAGGCGAGTTTCATCACATTTCTTTCTGCAGATTTTGCATTTCTGAAGTAAACGAAAAAAAAATTATAAATTTATTTTATAAATGAATAATCAAATCCAATTTTTTTAAATCTATATTTCATAAATAATTTATTTAAAAAAAAAAACTTACAGCATTTTCTGCAGATTTTTCCCACTTTATACAACAATCCAACATGGCCATTAAGACGTGTAACCTAGACAGTGTCTGACACCCTTCCACTGCCTCTCTCCACTCTCTGATTGATTTCTCCCTCTTTGCCTCCCTCTCTGGGTGTTTTTCTGTGACCACATCTAACAGGAGAAAAAAAAAATTTGCTTAAAAAAAATGGCTCCATTGTATGAGAGCGCATGGATAATTGCCCTTTAGAAATCAAGATGCAATGCTTGGGATATTGGTGTTATGTTTCAATAAAATATAAGTTGCTGGAAGATTTTCTGTGATGAAACCCAAAAAGGTGCAGCAACTAATGGTTTAATAATGTTTTTTTGTTAAAATAGTAAATACAACAAAGTATCAATAACATAATAAATAAAATAATCTTTTAACCTATTCAATGATATAAAACAAAGTCAGTTTTGTAACAATTTTAAAAAAAAATGATTAATACTATTTTATATAAAAGAATCTTTCCAACATACCATTATTTTTGCTGCCTTCTTCATCGCTTATTTCTTCTTTCTTTTCGGTTTCACTTGATTTGTTACTGGGCTTCATAAAACCTTGAAGGAATTTCTCTAAAATTCCATCTTTAACTTGTAACAAACATTCACTCTGTTTAAAGACAAAAAGGATTAGATGAAGAAAATAAAAGAGTAAGAAACATTATTATAACTTATTTCTTCTTCGTTAACAGAATTAAGTGTTACGTGATTTTTAGATTTGCTTTCATAGCCTTTGTCCAACCAACAACAAACTACAAGGCAGCAGTTGTTTGATTTTGGATTTGTCTCTCCTAGAAGAGTTGCTGTCCCTCGCTATTGAGGCCTCATCTACCCTGGGGTTCGAACTCAAAACTTTTTGATTTAACAGCCATGAGCTTTACTGACTTGACAATGCAGACCCTTTACAAATTACAAATACAAAAATACTGTACCATATCAGCAATTTCTGTTGCATCCATCAACTTAGACTCCCACTCATCAAAGTCAGAAACGCCTCCAAGACCACCATTTCTCAGACGGAGCTCCATGTCAGACAACTCCTTCTTAAATCCAGCCATCATCTCTACATCCCCGTCTGAATCTCGCAACTCAAGGTTTGTTCTTTGGGCCTAAATAAATCATAAATAAATTATTTACTTCAAGAACATTTTACAATATTACGCTTTTTTGTTGTTTTTTTCTTTGGTTTATAATTTTGAGGAATATATTACAAAACAGGAAGTGATATGCATAAGTTAATGCTCAACGGTATGATGTAAGAATTTACTTTTAAATTATAAAATAACTTTTTAAAAACAATTTTCTATGGATGTTCACTTTCTACTGGTTGAGTTCACATTGCATGAAATATCTTGCATAAATTTAGCATTAAAACTCTATTTCACATACATTCATCTTAAAGAACGAAGAGAAATTAATCTAAAATACTACATCTACTATTAAAAACAAAATGACAGCAACCAACCTGGACTATAGCTCTTGATATATCATCATACCGACGTTTAATCTCTGTCTTAAGCTGAGACTCCCTGATACCCTGAGGGTGCAAGGCTTTTAAAAGCCCATCTAGGGCCTTCTGAGATCGATATGTAAACCACAGATTTTGCCCAGCATGAGGTATACTAAAATAGAGAGAAACACATTGTAGTTACGTAAAGTGTAAAAACAAAATCAAATTATACATGAAATAGAAATACCAATAACAAATAGTGAATTGGAATGCAAAATTATTTTTTTTAAAAATAGAATAAAATAAAAATTACAAAATAGAAAAGCTATTTACAAATTAACATTGAATGTTTAAAAACAAAATAAAACTACCTATAAAATAGGAATGCTATGAACACATGAACAGTGAATGTGTAAAAACAAAATGAAACAACTTTTGAAATAGGAACAACATTAACAAATCAACAGTGAATCTGTAAAATCAAAATGAAATCACTTACACACTAGAAATGCTGTTAACAAATAAAGAGTGAATTTAAAAACAGAATGAAACGACTTATGTAATAGGAATGACATAAACAAATAGTGTATGCTCAAATGAAATAGAATTGTGTAAAAACCAAATGAAACAACTTATGAAATAGGAATGACATAAACAAATAGTTTATGCTCAAATGAAATGGGAATGATATTAATAAATCAACATCGTGTGCTCAAGCTACCTTTTTTCTATGACATGTCTCCTGGCTCTGTACACAGTTTTATGAGGGGCTGTACTGTTCTCTTCTTTAACAGCAGAATTGTCCTCCTCCTCCTCTTCATCACTCTCGGAGGATTCCTCTTCATCAGAATCACCCTTAGGAACTTCAACCTTTACACTGTAGTTCACTTCCTCACCCATCCAGCCTAGAAAAAAATTAACAAATAAAATTAATTTAACTCGTCAGTTTAGTACAAGTAACATAAGAGTCATACAAATAACTGAGCATGGTACAGATACAGTCCACACATTTTTTATGGGTGTTATTGATGACTGTGCCTTCAAGCAAACAGGCTTCTCCATACCATTTTCATTTAACATCAAAAGCTAAGTTCTTATATAGACCAGAAGTTTGGAAACTGCTGGTTTCCAAGCCTGTTGTCACAAGACTTCCCTTTAACCAATCAAATAAGTTTGCACCTTTACAATCTGTCTACCCCAGGGGCCGGCAACCTGCTGCCTCTTTTGGTGTCAATATGCGGCTCGCCAGTTCCATAATAATTATATTATTTTATTTTCAAAACTAAAAAAATATTATACTGTATAAACAATTTTAAACAAAATAAAAAACAATGAGAATAGGTGGAGTAGAGTGTATATGGACAGCTGACAGGGGGACACTTGAATTTTCGGGGGTGGGGTGTGGATGGATGCTAGTAAAAGTATTTATTTCCTATAGAATTTCTATTTTGTTGGGTGAGGGTAGACATTTTTCTGCACCCCCCCCCCCCCCAAATTAAGAGAAAAATGGAAGAAACACTGTCCACTACAAAGTGCATAAAGAAATGTTAGTGGCTCTTTAAAAAAATTAGGAAATTTTGTAAATTGTAACTTTTATCTCTTCCTTCTCAAATGGTTGCGGACCCCTGGTCTACCCCCATCTGTTTTATACCCCCATCTATTTTAACCCCTGGTCTACCCCCATTCTATATAATAGTTTCGCTGTCTGTGTATCTATCTGTGTATCTATGTATCTGACAAGAACGCTCTAGAAAAAACACAAGCAATATAAAAACTTTCACAGTGAAACGAAAACTAAATATGACGTCACATTTAGCATATAGTAGAAAATAATATCAAGCCGGAGAGTGCACACAGTAATATGACGTCATAGATTCTCGAGTGAACTTTGAATAAAAAGGCAATTTTGTCTAATCTAAGTGGTTTGCGTGAAGTTTTTTTCATACAATTCTTCAGGTAGGGGCGAAGCCCCACCCCCGCGTAAGAACGTCTGAGCCCCCCCCCCTCCCCAACTCAAAAGAAATTTCTAATGTGTCTAATCTAAAAAGTGGTTTACTTGCAATTTCTTTAATGCAATTCTTCGGGTAGTGGCTAAGCGCGACACCAGTGTTTCTTTCAGACTTTTTCCTCCTCGGAGGGGGAACTTTTTCTAATAGTGTGCATTTTTTTTTCAAGCATCTCTTCTGTTAGGGGCAAAGCCCCGCCCAGATTCTTCCTTTAGTTTGTATGATCTACCAATGCGACCAGTGTTTCTTTCAGACTTTTTCCTCCCTGGAGAGGGGTGGGGGTACTTGAAATTTTCAGGGCGAGGATAGAATTTTTTGGGAGGGGGCGGACACTGGAAAAAGTATATAATTATATTTCGTTGAATGGAACGGTAGACATGTTTTGGAGTGTGTGTGTGCGTGTGGGGGGGGGGGGGGAGACGAAGCCTCCTCCTCCCAAGTAGAGTTGCCTGAAAGAAACTCTAAATGCGACTTTTGTCATGAATGAGATTAGGTGCATGGTTTAGGGATATGCCTATGACTATATTTTGTATAAATTAAAGTACGGAGAAAATAGCACTATCAAGGAGAAAATAGACAGCACTATCAACCTAGCGCCCATTGTATCTTTCCTCAATTGTATCTTTCCTCAAAGGGCCATTTTTCTCGTCTATTTAATATGGTTATATTGAAACATACATATTAGACCAAGCTATCCTTGTCAATTACCGCTATTAAATTTTGAAATTTACATGTCTTCAAATTACAAATTTAATACAACTATTGTTTGGAGGTTCTACTAGAGTCAAATAATAAAATATATATTTGATTAAATAGTAAAGAACAGACAAAATTCACGTAAGGATTTCAATATTCAAGTCTTTTAAAATAAGAAGCAATGATCCCTATTTTTAATGTCATTATTACATGACGTCTCTGGGTGGCATGGCTATAGGGAACTATGTTAAAGGTTACTTCCCCTGGCTATATAAATTTGAACTTCCAAAATAAGAACAAAATATTCAGTGTAAAAGAATTCAAGCTCTTCTTTTCTAAACTGCAAACTACTATTAGTCACATTAGAAAATGATATGGTACACAGCAGCAATAACCGTGAATTTTTTTGAGAAAATGTCAAGGTCAATGCCCGCCTTGCGATGGTAAAAAAATTAGCCTCTCTTTTTTAAGTCAGGCGGTATACAGTTACTTCTGTGATACCTTTGTTCTACCACTGAGCTGGTTTTTTTTAAAAACGAGAACTGCCGATTTAATTCATACATTTTACATGCAGTATTTTTTAATTTCTAGATGTAAGTATTTTGTAAAATTCAATATGTGGACGGACATCCACATTACACACTCTGATTTGGAAACAGTCCTAAAGACATAGTTCACCAAGGCATGTTGTATCAAAACTGAGGAGTTGATAGCGAATATGATGCATTTAAAAAATTAATTTTAATAACAATAAGTCATTTTTTGTGCAAAGTAGCAGTGGTCTATAAAAGTTCCTGCCGAATTGTCTCACCTTTCTCAACATATAATCCAGGTGTTGTATTTGTGAACACCCAATATCTGTCGTGATTTCTGTCCGTGCCAACAGTTTCCTGTCTTAAAACCATTCTTGCCAAATTGATTGCCTCAGCTATTTGTTCCTGCTTTTTCCTCATCTTTTCCTTCTGCTTTTCTTCCTGTAATTAAATTTATTGTTGAAAGAGTTCTAAGTAGTCATTTACACAAAAAAATTTTTTTTAAATATACCTATCAGAAGCTTGCTATTCTTTTGCGTAACATTCCTGTACTTCATAGAACTAGAAAAATTTGCCATAGAAATCTAACAACATTACTATCCTCCCTAATCTATAATTAAGCCATAAAATAAATCATGAGAAATAATGATTAGGCGAGTACTAAGTGGCAATTTTCTAATTTAGTCCTTATCAACAATTCACCTAAAAACATCATGACAAATGTATACATTGGCATTTGAAGCCTCTAAAGTTACATTCTAAGAAAAATTCCCAAATATCTAGTCCTTTGCAACAACTCACCTACAAAACATTACCAATGTATATACACCATGTGTAGCCACTATATTATTAAAATATACCAGATAACCCAGTCCTTAACAACAATTCACATTTCAAATGCATATACACCATGTGTAGTCGCTATGTAAGGTGTTAAAATAATACCTGATAACCTAGTCCTTAACAACAGTTTACATTTCAAATGTATATATGTTACAGTCAAAGCCCGAAGTCTGCCAAAGCACACATTGGAGGGCCAAGAGAGCCGGCCAATGCGTGCTTTGGCCGCACTACGGGCTTTGAACATAACATATACACTATTTGTAGCCGCTATGAGAATTGCCTAAAAAAGGACCTGATAACAACAATTCACATTTCAAATGTATATACACTATGTGTCGCCACCATGTGAATTGCCAAAAAAAAAACCTGTTAAACCTAGTCCTTAACAACGATTCACATTTCAAAAGCGTATATTCTATGTGTCGCCGCTATGTGAATTGCCAGAAAAAAAATACCTGGTATTCTTTTTGCCTCATTGCCATCTTCTCTTTCTCAAGCTTCTCCTTCTCAGCTGCTGCTTTGGCTGCCAACTCCCTGCGTCTCTTCACAATGGATCTCCAGTTGGTGGAATCCTCGGCACTGTCCTCTTCCTCCTTGCCGTAAAAACTATTTATACTGAGGGTGCCCGACTGTGTTACTGCAGGCTTGTCTTCCTTGCCTTTCTTGTCTGTTTTATCCCCTGGTGTATTTTGTTTGCCAGTTTTTTTTTGTGCAGCTATTTGTTTCATTTCTGTATTTTTTTGCCTCCTAGGTTCCAAAAAGGTTTTTAAATATGGATTAAAAATACTCCTGAATAAGACATGGGGAAATAATGAACAGAATGGCCAACAAATAATGTGGAAATTCTGACCAATACATTAGTATTGTGGATATCATTGCCAAATATATAACACCAGACTAATATGGAAATTGCGATCAAGTAAATGATTGTTTGAAAGTACTTAGAGGCAATATTTAAAAAAAAAGAGTAAAGGGTACAGTATCAAAAAAAAAAAAAGTTATTGAAGACATAAAGATCATGAATCTATTATTTTCACAAATGATCATATACAACTAAAAAAACTTACGTAAGAACATTTGCTGCACGCTGTTGCTCTTCCATATAATCTTGAACAGAGTATGTGGCTAGCACACGTGAACATAACCCTCGTAACACACATAATTTTTGTTCAACATCAAGTTGATAAAATTCTGAATCCTTTAATAAGTGGATGTATTCTTCAGGCTGAAAATAGTAAATCATGTTAAAAATGCACATAAAATGACAATTTTCTTTGTTTAACTGAGTTTGTAATGATGACTTACTAAACCTAAGAAACATATAATACTTTATTGCACAAAAAAGTCTAATACATTTAGTTGAAACTATTCTTTTCAATGGAAGATTATAAAAATGGAAAGCAGTTTTGTTTCAGACCATTTTCCCTAAGGGGGATTGGGCGGACACTGGTTAAATTTTGCTATTTCTATGTAAATTTTATATTATTTCAATTACATCCAGAGAGATGGCTGAAAGTAACACTGGTTGAAAGGCGAAACAATTATAACAGAGCACTAAGGTTAAATGTTACTTACGACATCCCCTTCATTTTCATCTTCTTCCTTATCTTCACAGCGCAAACACAGTCTCACCAGTTCAGAAGCTGTATAAGCACTCACTGCTATATCAGATAACTGTGTATTGAGTTCTTTATATCCCTAAAAACAAAAAATTCACAAGTTGAGGAAATAGTTTATACCAGTATCACAGAATTATTATAACCTTTAAATAAATAAAGTTAACTATACCTTGGCAATTTGATCCTGTAGCAGTGTTTGTAAAAGTACGTTTAGTACTCGTGACAAGTAAGTAAACCCAGAAGAACCGCCAACCAGAGCTTTCATTAAGGCATCAGTGTAAATAGGATATTCAGATTCTGGCATCAACAGACCACCAAAGCAGTTAATGAACTCCGTCACCATGGCAACATCCCCAAACAATGTATTGGGGAAGCCATCGGGCGTGGGGACCAGAGTGGCTTGGGGTAACGGCGTCAGGTCAAGGTCAGTGTCCTCAAATCTTCTTCTCTTGTCCTTCAACTTCTGGAGCAGCTTCTGCTTCTGGATCTGCTTTGCCTGTTCTCTTTTCTCTTTCAGGTAAGCTTCCCTCTCCTCCGGTGTCATTTTAGCCATTTTTTGCTTCTCTTCGATGAAGCGTTTTTTGTGCTCAAACTCATCTTTGAGCTTATCTGGCAAGTTCTTAATCTGCGCAGCAGTTAAGACAGACACGGCTTTCTTGAGCAGCATGGAGTATTTCATCTTCTCGTTCAGTGTTTCCCTCTTCATGTTTAGAAGTCTGCGCACAATCGCTGGTGTTGGTGGGGGCTTAGATGGCGATTTGGGCGTTTTTGGAGGGGATTTTTTCTGTGGCGTGGAAACAACAGTTTTCCCTTTTTTAGTCAAATCGTACAGTGTCACTTGTTTCATCCCTCCTTTCTTTTTATCCGCATCTTTATCTTTTTTCTTTTTAGTGCTCTTTTTTAAAGATGTATTATTTTTATTATTGGACGAGACCGGTTTTTTTGGGGTGCCTGTGGTCATTTTCTTAGGGGAGAGCTTTTTAGGGGTGGAAGGGGTGATTTTGCTGAGGGGTATGTCTTCATCACTGGATTCACTACCTTTCTTCTTTTTCTTCGGGGTGCTTTGTTCAGCTAGCTGGGAAAGGGGGACATCTGAACCCCCATTGGCTCCTGAACTCTGGCGTTTGAGCTTGGCTAAGGTAATTCCATCTTCAGAATCAGTGTCAGATACAACAATGGCTGAATCTTGAGACTTCTTTTTCGGAGAGGCTGAAATTTTTTTCAGTGGTGTTTTCTGTTTTGGGGTAGACTTATCTTTTTTAGATTTAGGTGTGGAGTCCTTATCTTTCACTTTCTTGTTAAGCTGGACAGTTTTGAGTTGCTGTTCTTTCTTTGATTTTTCTCCTGATTTATCAAGTTTTAATTTCTTTGCAGCAGACTTGCAGGCTCCATTTGATAATTTTCTTTTATTTCCATTTTCTTCAGCTTTTTTAAGAGCTTCTGACATCTACAATAAAAAAAAGTTCACATTTTATAGACATTTTTTGTTATTTTACTTTTAACTAAATTAACTGATTTACAAATGATAGCCAGAGTATCTAAAGCTTACCTTAACAGGGGAGAGGAAAAAATCAGCAAATTTGCTAACAAGTTTATACTGTTTCACTAAATCAGCATTAACAACCCAAGGACTAGTGGCCGTAGTTCCTGAGCGAAGAGCTGATACCCGTATAAAAAGTCGCAATAGATCTTTGGACGGAGCCTTCTCTACACGCCTATGATAAAAAACACAAGAATGCATAAGACAAAACCGCAATGAGTAAAAAATAAGAAGTCTCCAGGGAAAAAAACTAATGGCTACATATTTATTAGGCTACGTATCTAAAACTTACTGCAGATCAGCTCCTGGAACAGAATGGATCACTTTGGCTTCATTTTCAAGTTCAATACTGTAGTTGTAGGGCAACATCTGTAAAAATAAATTACATCAGTTAATACAAAAGTCCTGACATTAGTCCTGTTAGTGGAGCAAGGTATTAGGAAAAGAAGGTAGAGATGGGTTGGCCATTTGTCGAGGGAAACATCGACTAGTACTACTAAACAAAGCATGTGATAGAATCCACAAGAATCAAGGAAAAAAAGGGACCCTAAAACACACAGCATACAGAAATTGAAAATGAAATGAAAATAATAGACAAAAAGAAAGAAATGGAAAAATAAAAGAAAAGCATGGATGTTGTCAATGGCCTATGCTCCAAGAATTTTTGTAATAAATAATAAATCATTGAAAAAGAATCCTATCAGGTTTTAAACTATGTTAAACACATTTGTTAGAATGCTGTAAATTACCTTAGGAGGAACCCATTTTTTAGGTGAATGATCTTTCTCTTTTTCATCTGTGCTGTTTTCCTTGTCACTTGATGGTGAATTGCATGAACCATTTGCTTTGTTTTCAGAATGACTGCTGTCAACAGCTATAACTTTAGCAGGAATACTGAAAGAAATTTTTTTTTTTAAATGTAATTAAAAAATGTTAGGTTTTAAAGCCCTTTTTGAAGAAAGGGAAAACTTTACTTCTCTCTTGTTCTATAGGAGTAAATCCTTTTTTTAGACTATAATTCTATCTATATATATAATTCTCTTCTTCGAGCCGTTAGAAAACAAGCTGCAAACGCTCTCCCTACCTCCCCACCCCTACATGGTTTTAGTGAGCTATGTTCACTCTAAATGTTTACAAGCAGAGCCAACGATTTTAAACGTAGGGGGGGGGGGGGAGTAGGGGGGGAGGGAAGGAAGGGGGGGGGTTATGGTCCTTAACGAGCTACTTATAGTGTTTTAAAGAAATATTTTCAGTGTCAGCGTTTGTACTGTCGAATTCACAAATTATGAATTATTGAAAATTAGAAACAACTAAATAGCGGCGTATGTTATGCCGCGGGCCGGCTCGTTCTTTATATAAAACAATTTTGTACAAACAAAATTACATCATGACACAAATAACGGGTAGTTAATTTATCGTCTTATTAATTACTAATATTAAATTTGTACTTCAAACCCTAATCCTAACAGCGAATCCATATCAGCACACAATTTTGTATTGCCAGAAAAGAAAACCATTAAATGTAGGGAGAAAAAATATTAAAGAAAAAGTTTAAAATCACAACAAAAATAACGTAGGCTTAATTAATGTATTATAAAATACAACTTACAGCCTGTCGGCAACTTTAACCTTCAGATTCACTTTTTCCCCGACCACAAATTGTTGGTGTAGTTTCCACCAAGCTTTATCAACCAATGTTTCTAAACTTACAGTATCTAAAGAAAAGAAAACAGTGTGTCAACATAAATGTTTAGCAGTTACAATAGTTCAGCTTTATGCATTCATTTATAGATAGAATTTTTTAAACAGGAAGTTCATTTTTAAAATATAGTTCATTTAAAATGTATTAAGTCTTGATTGTATAACAACCAATGAGCTGTTAATGCAAGTAACAAATTGATCAGTGATCTGCATCATAATCAACTGGGTTGATTCAAGTTGATTGTCAAAATATATACAACATTTAAGAAAAAATACTTTAAAGCATTAACTTGTAGAAACAAGCGATAATATAAAACAAATATGCAAACTTACTATGATGCACAACTTCAAGTACATCTTTCTCAAAACACTTAGGGAACTGTGAGGAAAGTTGTTCTGTTATGCTGATCTCTGATTTATAAGCTTCTTCATGTGTTAGGTTGGTATGTCCGGTGGCACGACAAGTCCATATATTTTGAGAGTACAGGTCTTTACGCTTTTCATATTCACTTACATATGGTTAAGGAAAATGCAAGTATAACAAATATGGTACAAAAGATCTAACTTGAAAAAAGTGGATCAAATAGTGCAATAACAAATAAAATGAGGTATCAGTAAATAAAACGAATAAGGCATACATAAGTTAGTGATAGAGTTGTGAAGTCCATCAAATTTTAATATAAAGGGCCTTAATGCTTTATAATATTAATGAAACATGAGTTTAATATTGCAGATCATACTTTAAACTGAAGTTAGTCATAACCCTGCCATAGGAGTTTCTTTGAAAAGTGCGCACATGGGCTTTTATATAGTAGGATGTTACTGCAACTCCAAGTGATCTTAATGTGTGTTGCTAATAACAAAATAAAGGCCTAGCTAAAAGATTGGAGTATTGGTATTACAGATATCTGATGATACTCGTCTAAAAATAGGTGTTAGTAACTGTTAGTAGTCTCTGATTTAGTTTGGAGTTATCCTTTGAAATTAGGGCTAGGGCTATTGTTGTATTAGGGTTAGCGTTGACATTCGCAAGACATATTTGTATTCTTTAGGTTAATTCCATTTTTGTGGCGTACCAAACACTGGTATAAACATTGTATAACACATAGGCCTACCCTCTAAGACTTTCCCTAGTCCTAACCTTAGATTATTAATTTCTATCCGTAACATTACACTAATTCTGAAATAATGATACTTAACAAGATTTTGGATGATTGAGGATACCAATGTGTCTTCCAACTATAGGTGTGTTAGGTTGTTGTTTGTGGTATTTTTTAAATTGTAATCTTGACTAGTTTTAAAGTTAGAAATTAGGGTAAGGGGGTTGTCCATAAATGACGTCACACTCGTCTAGATCTAGCTTTTTGTGCCATGCGACAGAGGGGAGTCGGGGAGGAAAAGCCATCCAAAAAAGTGTGACATCATTTATAGATGACCCCAAGGTAGGACTAGGGTTAGCATTGACGTTAGCTAGCAATATGTGTATTTTTTAGTTAATCACCAGTAACTTAACACCCCTTTTGTAAGAAGAGTCTAACACTACACTACACTGGTACAAAAAATCCATTGAATGCTTCAAGTTCATCAACACACACTCTACTCTAGTTTACTTATGATCTAGACTCTAGACAACCAGTCTTAGGCTCTTAGTAAACAGATCTAAACCAGTCCTTATCTACATTTATAATGCAATTTGGTTTAAGTAAGATTAGTAAGAATACAAAACATTCATTAAAAATATTAGAACAATAACGACAGGACAAAAAGAAATCTGATGACAAAAAAAAAAAAGCTAGGATACGACTTGGATTGAAAACGTTCTTTGGTGTGCGGTATCATATACGGCGCATCCTCTGATTCCTTTTTTGGAGAATTAGCTCCTATGGTAAATACCTTTTTACCTAGAAGCGGCATTTTTAGATATTGTACATGAATTATAAAAATGAAAAAGACTTTAGAAATCTGGCGCGAACCCTTGGTATCTACTCCAAGAGATCTAAGAAAAACAAATTGCACATGCTCTTCGGGTAACATACAGCAAATTCAAACAAGCCAACACATTCGGTACTTCCACCAGAAAAACCCGCAATAACAACACACTATCAATATTAAAAATTTAATAATTAATAGATCGTAGGCCTATTGCGCAGCTGTAACTTAAAAATTAATTATTTTTATTTCTCAAAACCGAGAAAGTAAAAATATAAAGATTTATTGGGAAATAAAAAGGTAGATAAATGGTTAATACATCAAATTATGACAGCTTTCCTTTATTTATATATTAGCCGTCCCGACTAGGCCCTGCACTGGCCTTTGAGAAAACCGTATTGAGGCTTATGTGCTAATTATTGAGGTTGATCGTAGTTCACTTAAGTCAAAACTGAGTTGTATATTTTTACCAAACTTGTGTATATTTAAAGATTTTTCGTTGCACGACGCAACTTTTATAAAAAGAAATATTGAATATATTTTAAATGACCAATTATCATATCTTAATTATTAGAATATTATACACGAAAGCTGTAAAAATATTAATGTATCAATCATACCAAACATAGAACACTCTAAACTCTAAAGTGTTACGGTGTTGATTTTAATTAAAACACCTCACCATTCTACGAGCGTAAGTTATCACATTAAATAAAATGACGTCATTTAGTTGTCTGCATGAGAATAATAATATGTCAGTAAAACATTATTGACTTTTTCAATCATTTATTGAACATCTTACGACATAAGCGTAAGCTATAGAAAAATAAAAAGACAAATTTTTAAAAAATAGTAGGAGTTGAAATTTCAGGATATTTCAGTAATTAAGAAAAACACTATTTTATATTTGTGCAATCTTCCATCAGCAATACAACTTTTGAGAAACTTAATTTTGTAAAATCGTATTAATAAATATAACTTAGACGATATTGCCACACTTGCTAATCTGTTAAGAAACTGTCTACGTATATGTTTTGAATTAATGATTCTTACCCAGTTCTATAAGTCCTATTTAAATTAAACCAACAAAATACTTACATTGACGTAACGCGAAACTATATAGATTAAATCATAATTTTTCCACTAATTTTTGCCGCCTCAATATGGGCACCGAATGGAAAAGATGGTTTCCACTAAACCAGTGGCGTAGCGAGGTCGCGTATCACCCGGTGCGGCACTTAATGGTGTCACCCCCCCCCCCCCCCCAGAGGCGCAGCGACACTTCCCGGGGACAAACTTTCAAATTTTTGATCTGCACCCCCCCCCCCCCCCCCCAAACTTTCGATTTGCACCTCCTCAGACTTTCGATTTGCACCCCCCCTCAAGTTTTTCTCTATATAGTTTTCTATTTTTTGCCTTGGTGTCACCTAAATGGTGTCACCCGGTGCGGTCCGCACCCCCCGCCCACCCACCCCCCCCCCCTCGCTACGCCTCTGCACTAAACGCAGCAGAAGGTTCTATGTAGATTCGTCAGTGGATTTAAGTAAGAAATAGAAAAATATTAATGCAGTTGCAGTAGTAACATTTAAAATAAACGAATATATGTAATTCTAACAAATTAAATGAAAACTAATACAACTCTCTGCAACGGGGGGGGGGGGGGGGGGGGTTGAGCCCGAAGTGATACCTTGAAGAAACTCTATCTATACAGGCGCGCGTTGCTGGTGTTTATTATTGTTTCTACGTGCTATGACAAACATAATTGTCATTTCTATATCGTGACCCAGTAGTAAGCTTGTGACTTTCGTGATGATACGTTGTGTGATTTCTTTCTTAATATCGTAATCCCTCCATTCTATGTAGAGCAAAAAAATAATAATAATAAAATAAGCACCAGCAGAAGTCACACTAATAATCATTTAGTTTTTGTTGGAAAATAGTATTTTTAAATGGTTAGTTCTCTCGACACAGTAATGTTGATATGTGGTTCATTTTGTGCACCGCATTTTAGATCTATATATGCCTCTCGATCTACTTGTGTTTTAAATTTGAAAAAAAAAATCACATTTTCATTTATATTTTATTTATGTTATTTTTAACATATAGAGCTAGGCCTAGAGTCTAATACACTATTAAAGCTTTTAAACTATACATTTTATCCGTATTATTATCGTGCTCATTGGGGTCGGCGCCCATGCGGCTTCCCCCTCCCTTCTAGACCTATCCTAAGTTGCTGTAAACAGTACCCTGGCCTCCTGGCTACAGGAAGTTGATTCTACAACGTGATTCTTGAATCAATAACAATAATGGCGGGGTCTATGAATGTGAACGATTCTAATATTGAATCAGTTATCGTGCGGTTACATAGCGTAAATGCTGTGAAATTTGGAGATTTCAAATTAAAGAGTGGGATACAATCTCCTGTTTATTTTGATCTGAGGGTGATGATATCATACCCTGAAATAATGGTAATTTGATGTTATCAGACTGCCTTAGCCTTAGTGCCCGTATCAATCAGCCGTAGCGTAGTAGGACTAGCCTAGTGTCGGGTAGTTAAGTGTAGTATCGTCGATTAGAACAGCATGCATAAAATTGTTAATAATAAAATATGCACAACAGTGTACACTCGTCTATGCTCAGTGTTGAGGATAGGCATAGCTACTAGCTAGGGCAGCTAGATGTAGTGCTAGGGGGTCACCCTCATTTGTTGAGTCATTATGATCACGTCCACATCATGCGGTAAGGGGGGGGGGGGGGGTCCTAAAAATCGACACTTTTGAATTTGTGGACTAAGGGGTTGGGGTCAATGTGGACCGTCCACATATTTGGAATTAAACCACAAAAATACTTAGATCTAGCCTGCATTTGATAATTTAAAATCAAATTTAAAAAGTGCACATAAAATGTAGATTACACATTACTTGACATCACTTTTTTTAGGCCTAAGTAAAAAATTCATCATTTAGGCCTAATACTGGTAATACCGTAATAGTACTAATACTAATGCTGATGTCATCAGCATTAGTATTAGTACTATTACCAGTATTAGGCCTAAATGATGAATTTTTTACTTAGGCCTAAAATCTAAATAGTTAAATAATAAAATTACTAGATCTAGGCCTAGGGCCTATATAATCTTTGACACAAAAATAATGATGTTTGCTTCTATGAACTATGATTTAGTTACATTTGTTTGAAATGTTTAAAAATAAGCTTGAAATAGGGGACTACCAGAAATTGTTTTAGAAAATTGACGCTGACACTGCCCCATCCCGTCCTACTTGTAAAAAAATATGATTTAGGCTAAATCATATTTAAAATTTTTAGAATTAATATTTTAAAATTTAATGTTGCAAATCCAGAGAACTTAAAATAATTTGAGTTTAAAAAAGCTACGGTTAAGGCAAAGCTTCATTTTTATTTATTTTAATCAAACCTGGGTTATATTCTGAAGTTTTGCTTTCTAATAACAAACTTTGATTGGTTCGGTTATCAATTTTCTAAAACAAAAAACCCATTTTATTGTAATTTATTCTGTAAGCTTTGCTTATAAATTTTTTTTTTTTACATTAGATACATCCAATCTTAAGTCTGAGTAAGTGAAGTCTGTCAAAAATCAAAGTCAGGGTTTTTATAACCATAACCAAATTAATATTGCACCAGATTTTAAAAATATTTTATACACAATTTCAAGACTTTTCACAACTGCGTCCATTCCCTTTAACAAATATGTAGGCCCTTGGCTGTCAAAAACCTAGAAACATTTCTGTTGTTATTGTTATATTCATGTGTTACTTGACTGTCACTAGAGATATCTGATCTGTGTGATGCTGAATGATAGTAATATGGATCTATTAACTATTAGTAATTTTAGGTGTTTGGGCACTGGATCTTTTCTGCCAAGTTTGGGTTAAAAACTATTTAAGTCTGCATAGGGTATTTATTTCAAAGTATAAAATAGTTGTCTTCTCTGCTTCAGGTCTAAGGTGTAAAAACCCCATTGACAAAAGTTAACAACAGTAAAACTATCTTTTCTATTATTGTCTTGGCAGTAGTTAGGGTCTAATAGAAACTCTTTATAATTATAAATAAACCAACTACAAATACTAATAACTAATACCTTGCACACATTTTTCAGGTAGATATTGCATCCTTATTGTGGAACAAGGTCTCCTCATGCAAATTTAAAACAATTTGTGGGGTGCCGTATACTGCACTTCCACTTGCTACTGTAAGTAAAATTATTACATGAATTTTTTGTTGCTCAGTTTAGCATCATTTACCAAATATTTATTTGTATACGCTTACTAAAATCATTGTTAGATAAATCTACATCTATCTTTCATATATCTATATATATATATATATATATATATATATATATATATATATATAAAATATAGGCCGATGTAAATATATATATATAAATAAAACATAGGCCTAGATAAAAGATATCCTTTACTATGTTTATAATTCATTCCTCTCATACTCTTTTGTTCTTAAATTAAAAAAAAAAATCTATGGGTCTACATTTAGATCTTTTCTTAACATATATGTTTTGTTCTATGCAGTTGATGTCAACCAGCAATAACATTCCAATGTTAATAAGACGTAAGGAAGTTAAAGGTTACGGAACAAATAAATTGATTGAAGGAGTTTATGAGAATGGGGATAGTTGTCTTATTGTTGAAGATGTTGTATCAAGTGGATCTAGTATAATAGAGACTGCACAGGTAAAAAGCTGCTCAAAACTCTTTGTATAAAATTATTCTAATTTAGTCTTTTCATTACAAATGCTTTTAATTGGGTTTATTTTGTTTCTTGGCTTTTGTATTAAATATTTTTAAAAATACATTTTAGGCCCTTCAATCCTGCGGTATTGTTGTAAAAGAAGCTGTTGTTCTTTTGAACAGAGAACAAGGGGGTCATGATAAGCTGGCTAATGAAGGCATAACATTATATAGGTATGTTGGTAAATCCAAATATATGTAGGCAAAGTAATTTTTTATAGGCACACTAAGTTGTATTTTTTTTTGTAAAGTATATTTGTTGCAAAATAAACTTTATATTGAGTTGTATCCTTTTAAATATCAAGTGAATGCTAATTGGAATTGATCTGTTAAACATAGGCTTGACATTTCTGATATAAAGAGATAGATTATAGTGAATATTTATTTCAACATTATTTATTCTATTGCATATTTTGTGAACTCATACCATAGTTTTCACACTGTTTGTACCTCCAAAACATCTTTACTTACCTCTGTTTCTTTTTCCTTCTAGTATTTTTACAATGTCTGATGTGCTTAGAGTTTTAAATAAAGCTGGTAAAATGTCTTCAGAAATGGTTGAAAAGGTTACAGCATACATAGCGGAGAATAAATTTCATACAAATGGTCAGGCCAAGCTACCCCAGCAGGTTGACTTTATTTATTTCTATTGTTTGTCATATTTAGTATTTGCTCTTTTAGTCTTCCACTGTTTTAAGGCAAATATTTTATGATTTATTTATTTACTTCTGCTAGTTAACTAGTTAAGCTTCATATGCCCATCTTAGTGGTATAGGTTCTTGTAAGACTTAACAAACTGTATTTGTTAGTGATAACATCTACCTGCTCTAGAGTTTGTTAGCTCAAGACATGTGATTTTTTTTTCTACATTTGTGGACTGATATAAATTACCAGATTTTTTAGATTTAAATTAAGAGTTGCTTTAAGGCATTACTTGTTTTTATATCTTCTGCAAATAAAGGATTGTACCAGTTTATTTAGAATTATTTATGATAACTTTCTGTTCAATTAAGTTATGAAATTTTTTCTTCAATGCCCCTAAAAGATGCTTTATTATCTGGTTAGGTTCTTGGGTATGGAGAGAGAGCCAAAATGTGTAACAATCCTGTAAGTCGAAAGTTGTTTGAAATCATGGAGGAGAAAAAATCTAATTTAGCTCTGTCAGCTGATTTGTCAGATTCTAAGCAGCTTCTGCAGGTGTTTATCAATTTCTTGTTTTTCCTTTCTGTGTGTGTTTTGTAGTGGTTTTATTTTTTAGATTTTTAAAGTGTCTTCATTTGTTTTTAGAATATTTTTAAAAACAATTTAAGAGTATGGAAGCAATTTTATTTTTAATCTTTTGTTCTTTTTTTGTGTATATATATCTACACTCTACATTGTTTTTTCTTTCTAATTTTCATCTCCAGTTAATAGAGAAAGTTGGCCCTTATGTTTGTATAGTGAAGACGCATATTGATATTTTAGATGATTTTGATCAGGAGTTTACAGTCAAACTTAAACAGCTTGCTGCTAAATTTAACTTTTTAATATTTGAAGACCGGTAAGTCAATAATGTATATTCAGCATTTATAAAGTTTTTCTTTATGTAAATGGCAGCATGGCAATACAAGTTTACATTATTTTGTTTGTATACCAGTTATATTGTGATAAAAGCGTGTTTTCTATTTCCACAATTCATAGAAAAGTACCTTATATTTTCTTTTAATTAAAAAAATTTCTGACTTTAAGATTTTACTTTATGATTTTTTACTAACAGAAAGTTTGCTGACATAGGCAACACAGTGAAGCATCAGTTTAAAGGAGGCGTGTACCACATAAGTGACTGGGCTAATATCGTGAATGCTCACGCTGTTCCAGGGGCTGGTGTTGTGCATGGGTTGAAGGAAGTAAGTAACTAGATGTTTGACACATTCTCACTGTAGACTGACTGTTGTTAAAACAAAAACTGATATCAGTTATTGCTTTATACTTTAATATCTTTATAAATTTACTTCTTATTTATATAAATCTTTTTTTGAAAAATATTTATTATAACAAGGTTAGAAGCAGGTTTATACAGCAATACTTAACATATTTTTTTAAGTTTCAAAATAAATTAAAAAAATAACAGTGTAACCACACTATCTCTTCATATACCAAGGTCACTGAAACAGAAAAACTCTACTTCATCTGCCCCATGTGTCTTGGGCACAAATGGGGAAAGATGATGAAATAAATATCAAGCTAAAAATTCCTTTCTGGATTTTGTTGTTAATTAACTAATAGATTTAAAAAAAAAAAATCATAGTTTGCTTATATTCTAATTACTTTCAGGTCGATGCTTCAAAGGGTTGTCTTCTCATTGCCGAAATGAGTTCAGCTGGAAATTTGGCCACTGGCAGTTATACTGAAGGTAGCAAAACATTTTTAACATGTATTTAATTATCAGATTAAACTGCTGGCGAACCAAAGAAAAAAGGGGAAAGTTAGCTTTTCAAAATTGATGGGTCCATAGACAATTAAAATAATCTACTTTAACTTCTCTAACAAAATTTCATGTTCATCTTTTGCTCTCTGCTCAACCATACCTTGCTCAGATTTTATGTTACTCCCTTTTCATTTTCTTAACTGTGTATTTCATATATAGTTAATATGATTTTTTTAACTTCACATTTGCTTAGTTAAAACGAAATTGTTTATTTCTTATCCATTGTATTCATAATTAATTTTTTTATCTGCAGCTGCTGTAAAAATGGCTGAAGACAATAAAGATTTTGTGATTGGTTTTATCTCTGTCTCAAAGCTTTCAACTGATCCAACATTAATACATATGACTCCAGGTTGGGTTTTAAAAAAAACATTTTATTAAGTTTATGTATATAAAAAAAGTTACGTTCCCATTCAAACCTGACGGTCCATACGACGGTGGAGTTCACCTGTTTCTGTGACCTCAGCATATGAAGGGATAGTGTGATCAGCACTATTCCCAGCAGACCCTACTTTCCCTAACATGAGCTAAGTACTCATTAAAGATGGGAAGACTCAGGGTAGTTCTACTAACACACAAACCAAGGATTTGAACTCGAGACTTTCGGGTTAGCAGCCGTATACTCTGCCATCTGATCACACCATCCCACCAGTATATAAAAGCATTCTGTGTTAACATGGTGCACTAGTTACAATTTGAAAATTATTTTTTCTCCAGGTGTCCAACTTGAATCAGGCCAAGATAACTTGGGACAAAACTACCTCACCCCCACAGAGGTGATCACAAACAGATGCTCAGATATCATCATTGTAGGGCGTGGCATTTACCAGGCTGCTGATCCTGCAGAAGCTGCTAGACAATATCAAGTGGCCGGCTACGACGCGTTTGTCACTAGAGCCACCGAGGCCATGATTTCTTAGTTTCTGTACTTATGTAATTGTGACAGTATGAAGTACAGTGATGCATTTATTACTGAGGCCATGGTCTCATAGTTTCTGTTCTTTTGTAATTCATTGTGACAATAGGAAGTACAGTGATGCATTTATTACTGAGGCCATGGTCTCATAGTTTCTGTTCTTTTGTAATTCATTGTGACAATATGAAGTACAGTGATGCATTTATTACTGAGGCCATGGTCTCATAGTTTCTGTTCTTTTGTAATTCATTGTGACAATATGAAGTACAGTGATGCATTTATTACTGAGGCCATGGTCTCATAGTTTCTGTTGTGACAATATGAAGTACAGTGATGCATTTATTATTGAGGCCATGGTCTCATAGCTTCTGTTCTTATGTAATTGATTGTGACAATATTGTGTCACATGCATTTATTACTAGATCTGCATTTGCAAGGTTTTCTTAGTTTCTAACATAATCAAAGTTATTTTCCAAAACTTAAAAAGTGAATTTTTTTTAGTGTTTATTATAAAAAAAACTTTTACTTCCTAGGTAAATCTTAAATAGTTTATAATGTTCTTGTTATATTTCATGTTTGGTTCAATTTTGTGTGTACTTATTTATTGCAAGTTTTTTAGTACTAATTTTTCAAAACATTTATGTCCATATAATTAAATAAGCTTTTTAATTATAAAAATAAATTCCGAATTTAATAATTCTAATACATTTTAAATTTTTTTTCCCTTTATAATTCATTTATAAATTTCTATCAAATTTCTGGAAAATGATTTCATTTATGACAGTGAAAATGTTTTTATACAACCCTCTCAGGTGACCTATTTCTGTGCAATTTAAACTTAAGATAGTTGGTTTGACTAAAACAATATCTTAAAGTAAGAGGTAAATATTGTTTTTGTTGTTAAAACTTATGAAAATTTAGTTTTTTTTTCTCTGAATGAACAACTTCATAATAGCAATTGTTTAATAGACCTCTAACTATAATAGTATAGAAAAAGTCAATGTTTTTTTAAACAATTTACTCCAGCCTTTATTTGAATTTGAAAATGTAGGTTGACAATAGTTTTTCTCATTGTTTTGATCCTGTTTATTTTTTGATAATACAGATCTAATTATGTTCTACTGACATTAGTTTGTTTAACACATTTTTTTTTGGAAAATTGATTTAACTGAAACATTTTAAAATTCTGGCTGGGATTTGGTATTATTTACACAAATAAAACTGTAAATCAAAAATTGTATTCTATTTCTTCTTGTGCTATTACAGTATTATTCTCTACATGTTAAAATAGCTCTTGCGCATTTTTGATTCATATCTGATTCGTTCGTGGTCTAAACATGTTTAACAGTTATCCCCCTTGTTTTAGCTACTTAGTTTTGTATATTTAAATATTTGGAACTTTTAACAAGGAAAGTTTAAACATTTTTTTTTTCAAATGTTTGTAAGTTGAGTTTTTCTTTCTACAAATATTTAAAGATATTCGTACATCCCTGCTACTATACTTACATGACTAAGCTACCAGTCTATCAAATATATATGTAAGTGAAAGTGTGTGCTATGTGTCCAAGAATTTCAATCAAGAAGTAAAGTAATATTATGTTAATTGATATAGTAATATAGTTTTTTTTTTTAAAACAGGTGTTGTAAAAGACCTGGCACTACATTGCACAATTCAATGTTTATAAAAATTGTAAATCTTTTTAAAAATTTTCTACACCCCACCCCATTGCCTAAATTATGCGCCTTACTCCACTTCACCTTCTAAAGAATAGAGATCTAATTTGAGTGAAATATTATTTTTTTTTGGAAATAGGGCCTACAAAATGCAACTTTCCACTTCTTAGATTAATACATTACGAGGTCACTAAAATCTACCAGCAATTAGTCTATACTCCTCCCATCCAGAAGGTATTCATAACATTTACAAGCAACATCTGGAGTTCTCAAGGGTAGCACGTGCTAAAACATGCAATCGGTATTAAGATTTTAGATTAGATCAGATGTTCTGGTATAAAAATAAACTACAATAACAGACGTGCTCATTTGACAACGCTTTCTTCCCCCCCCCCCCCCCCCCCCCCACCTTCTCGCGAAATGACTAGTTTATCCCCAGTCATGCAAAAAAAAAAAAATCCTATTTAATTTTTGAAACAGCGTTTTATTCTTAATTTTTTCGAAAATATTTTCTAAACCGGGTCAAGAAGAAATAAGATTACTCAAGTGTATATTTAAAAAAAATTGTATTCTAATTTACATATTTAAAAAGTTAAATGCCAAGTAGCTGTTAAAGTTCAATTTAATTTTAAGCGATTACTAGTATTACCTTTATAAAGGTGTGACACTTTCAGGGCTTTCTGAACCCACCCCCCTCTCATCACACATACATACATCGTCACCAAGTCCGAATTGTCCCTTCTTCTGAGGATAGTCTTTTATGAATGACCCATAATTAAAGCAGGCTTACACTAAAGCCTAAGCTTTAGCATGTTCGTATATTTTAGGTTTAAGCTTTTTATTGGTAATAGCAGTGATTTTAATTATTATTATTATTAATGACTCGTAGTCATCTAATTTAAATGACGTCACCCTTAAAAAAAAGTGCAACAACCTCGACCCCAAAATCAGCTGGTTGAGAAGTATAAAATTTGTTCTCATGAAAATACCGGAACGAAGATCAATAAACTAGAAACAGGGTAGGCTAGGGTAAAAGTGACACGATGCCGAATTTTCTTCGCTGAAATGGGGCTCTGTGGTATGTTTTTAGCATAGTTATAAAACATGTAGACTGATAACATTTTTCTTTTTTAAAGTATGGTTGCCGTGCCGAAAAGCAGCTGATGTAATATCGTCAAGCTTCGTTTGCACTCGCCCCGGCTTTTTACAAAAATAAAAATAGTACGGTTTACTTTTTACTGTGTCGAGTGGAAAACAAACCGTACCGCGTGCAAATCAAATGTCTTACAGTAAATCTTACTGAAATCCTAGTTTAACTTAAGATTTTCTCAGCAATACCAAATCAACTGATTCTAACCGGTATGTATTCTAATTTATGCTTCTATAAAATTAAAAATATCTAGTCTAGGGCTAACTAATAATAATAATATTACTAATCGGGTAGTCCTATTATTGTGACAATAGAATGAATAGATACTTAGATAGATTGTCCTAATATTTCTAATAATCACTAATCAATCTAACTCACTGTACTGTACTCACTGACTGTACTGAGTGTTTACTGTTTAGTTTAGAATCATCGACTAGTTTAGGCGTTGAACTTAGTCAACTTAGTGTAGATCTAGAATCTAGAGACTTAACACTTTACTGTGACAGTATTATAATTAGATCTATCTTTTAATTACAGTTTGAGTTATCCTTAGTCACTTTATATTATTATATTTAATTATATTATATATTATTATATACTTTATACTTAAATTTAAATACTTAGAATGTAGATTAGACCCTAGTCTTATTAAATTATTAATTTAATATGACTAATCTAGATTCTAAGTCTTAAAGTATAAAGTGACTAAGGATAACTGTAACTATTATAAAAAATTAAACTATTCAGACTATTCTCAATGAAAACGTAAGGCTATATTTAGGCCTATTAGTTACATAAAGTTTACAAACTTATAGATCTAACAGTAACAGCATTTTTATTATATTTTTTAACCTTTGAGATTCTCGATCTACAGTCTATAGCTGGTCACATTAAATATGTAAGACTATTGTAATTAATTAGGCCCTATACCTAAATTTAAATTATTACAGTAGGCCTATACTATAGAACATCATTTTTCTTTATAGTCAAAGCTCTCATTCACTCAATAGCTTTAATTTTGGTTATATTATTGTGATTTAGCTAGACTTTATATCTTAGCGATAATGCATTTCCTCAAGCTTCTCCAACTCCCTTAATAAAGTTCCTCTTAAGACCTAGCATGGTCCAGTCGGTAAAGCTCATGGGTGCTAAAAATAAAAATATCGAGTTGGAACCCTTGAGCAGATGAAGCTCCATAGTTGGGGACAGGAACTCTTTTAGGAGAGACAACTCCAAAATCAAACAACTGCCGCCTTGTAGTTTGTTCTTGGTTGGACAAAGGCTTTGGAAGCAAATCTAAAAAGAAAAGCAGGCTGAAATTCCTGAGTCAAATGCTCTACCATTGGTCCACACTGTCCCATTTCCCAAGTAACTTCTACACAAAAAATGATAAAAAATTATCTGTCTAGTCATTCTAGTATCAAGACACTTACTACTACTAGAGTAATTTCTTAAAACTAGATTACTAACTGGACTTGCTAGACTAGACTCTAGCACCTATTCAGACTACAGGGCTATTTTATATAAGAGCTAGATTGCTAACCGGAAAGTCTCGTTCGAATCTGGGTTCAAGTCAGCAGAATGTCCTTGAGTCCATCCAGCTCTGATGGGTATCTAACTCAGGGGGAAAAAAGGCAGCTGGACGTAGTGCTTAACACTCTATCCCTTCATATGTTGAATTCTCTGAAGCAGAAGAACACTACTTCATCTGCCCCATGTGTCATGGGCACGATTAGAAAAGATGACGAATAACTAGATCTAGTAGCATGTAGTCTGGACGCAGAGATGGCTAATGCTAACCTGAAAGAATTCGGATCACAGACTTCAATCCGTAAAACTTTCTTGAGTCCATCAAGCTCTGATGGATTCCTGACTCAAATTAGGAAAAAGCAAGGCAGTTGGGCATAATATTGACTACACTATCCCTTTATAGGCAGAGGATATTGAAACAAATGAACTCTACTTCATCTACCCCAGGTTGGTGATTGGGTAGATGATTAGTGATTAATTACGAGTTTGGATGCAGGGCTGAAATTACTTCTGACTCATTGAATGTGAGCTTCTGCTTTGTATTTTTTTTTACTGCAATGATGAATATAACATTGCTAATCACACGGAGCTTAATTTTATTTGCAAGTGTAAAAAATGGATTATCTACCCTTCTGCACCAGGAAAATTAACTTTTTTTCCTTATTTATGAAAAGCAATATTTAATGAGGAATTATCCTCTAAATTTAACGGCCAGCTCAGCTTCGCAATATATTACCCAAATGATCTTATACTTAAAATATGTCAAAATAATACTCTTATTTACCTTTTTATGTATGAAAAACAATAGGTTACCTTCTTAAAAGTAGATTTTGCACAAATGTTATAACATTAGTATCTATAACTACACAAGTAGTCTATTTATAAAGGCAAATTATTATATTTATATTTTTCCTGTTTAATGGTAAAACCAGTGGTTTTAAAATCAAAATCCCTATAAGTGTCAAACTGCATTAGTTATCTAGATACTGCTGTGATAGCTGGTAGGGTAATATAGCTGAGATCATTGTTAAGGTTAGGGTAGCATGTTACGGTTAGGGTAGCATGTTACGGTTAGGGTAGCATGTTACGGTTAGGGTAGCATGTTACGGTTAGGGTAGCATGTTACGGTTAGGGTAGCATGTTACGGTTAGGGTAGCATGTTACGGTTAGGGTAGCATGTTACGGTTAGGGTAGCATGTTAAGGTTAGGGTAGCAAAGAATAAGTTCCAAAAGTTGGGTACTGTTATTGTCCTGTCTCATATTTGTATAGGAAGTTATCCTATTATTTTTTACTATGTAATAGAGGAATATGCTTGTTATAGACTAAAAATCCTTGTAAATTCCACCCACTTTCCATCCACAGACAATGTGAACATGAATATCATGATAAAATTAATCCCTGAACGTAATTGAATCCAGTGTATGAACAATATTGTTTTAACACTTGTGGAATGTAAACATTACCATCTGTGAAAATACATGCCTAGTTTGCCTGTGTTAACACTCTTTTTATATGAAGAGGTTGTATGGCTATCTCTCTGCCCATCTAAATTTATATCTAGTGACTGTCTTCAGGTAATTATTAAAGTTTGTAGGACACGGAGAATTTTTAAAAGTTTTTTAATTAACTGTAATTAGCACACTACACTGTGTACATTGTTAGATTATTTATAATTAGATGTAAAGAGGCATTGAAAATATTTTAATTTCCAAATTCCACTCAAGGTTTTTTGGTTAACTTGTTGCTTTTGATGAAATATTGTTCATTCTGTTATTAGTTTTGGGTGAGTAATGGACATGGCTTTGTCAGTATCACAATTCACTACACTAGACCAAATGGTGAACCAAATGCTTTCAAGCTTGTTTTTTTTTCAAAGCTAGTGGTCATATGTTAATTTTACTGTAAGACTTTTTAAAATTTTTGGTACATCAGTTATACATATTATTTGTGTATATTTAACGGTACGCTGATTGGTCAGTTGTTCCTGTGCATATCATTCCATCTCCCTAACAACGAATCAAATCCCTCTATTCAGATAACTAAAGATGTGATACCTTTATATTCATTTAGATAACTAAGGATGTGATATATGTATGTTCATCTTTCTAGTTTGAGATATCGCTAAGAAGTACTGTTAGATATCACTATCACCATTGATGGCTAGTAGATCTAGTTCGTTTAAAAAAAAACGAAAAAAAAAAACAACAACAAACCAAACCAATGCTGAACTCTCTCACGTATTTCTATAATGGGGCAGGTGACCTTCATCGCCGTCTGGCCCCGCTTTTGACCTCGGTCAACCTGACTGGGTCGCCTGTGGTTTGATATCATAAGGTACATCTGACTTGGTGCAATTTCCAACGTCCTGTGCGTGGGTTGGCTGGCTGCAGTGTTTCCTCCAGATTTTTTTTTCTCCGGGGAGGGGGGGGGCGGACACTGGTAACAGTATATATTTTTCTATATAAATGCCATATAGTTGGGGGAGGGGGGGGGGGGGGGGGAGGGAGATGCCTAGAAGAAACACTGACCGGCTGTGTCAAAGAAGCCTGGGAAATTTTGAAAGGGCCCCTCCAACCCTAGATTAAACCCCCACCCCTACCCCCTCAATCAATGTCCGATGATCATCCTCAGCTTGATAAAAATTCACGCGATGAATTAATTTAAAAAAAAAATCCTAGCACTAATAGGCCTAGTACAGCACAATTTCTGGGGACCTACCGGGATTTTCTACCTTGGGGCCACCGTAATTTTCTACCTTATAAGGGCCCACCGGGATTTTCTACCTTGGGGCCCACCGAGATTTTCTACCTTGGGGCCCACCGGGATTTTCCATGTAGACCGGCAGTTTCTTCCAGGCATCTCTTCGGGGGAAAGTCTACCGCCCCCCTGAACGAAATGAATTTTATATAGAAAATATATACTTTTAACAGTGTCCCCCCGTCCCCCGAAAATTTCAAATGCCCCCCCCCCCCCCCACTCCCGGAGAAAAAGTCTGGAAGAAACACTGTAGACCGGCGGGCCAATCCACCCCCTGTATACACATTATATACGGTTAAATATTTTAAACGTATACGCCTATGAGTCCCGCTGAACCCACGGTGAACCATCTTAGATTGTCTACCCTTCCTCTAGTAAGACTTGGCGGCATTTCTCGGCTCTAGGGATATCGATTTATTCAGCAATTACCAAAACAGGAAATTGCCAAGTGTCGGTCTTTAGTACTAACAAAGGGCAGGGGGGTAAATTGAATTTCATTCGGTACTTCAGACGGAGTGGTCTAGCGGTAGAGAGCTGGACTGCTAACCGGTTCGAATCCGGGTTCAAGTCAGTAGACCGTCCATGAGTCCACCCAACTCTGATGGGTACCTAACTCACGTTAGGGAAAGTAAAGGCGGCTGGGCATAGTGCTGACCACACTATCTCTTCATATGCCGAGGTCACAGAAACAAGTGAACTCTACTTCACTTGCCCCATAGACCGTCAGGTTTGAAAGGGAAACTTACTTACTTACATCAGAAGTTACAAACTTTTACATTTTTTATTTTATTTTGATATTATTTAATTTTGCAGAATCTCTTCCCCTTCCACCCCCTCACCTAGTAACCGGGCCATATGTTTAGCCAATATATGTCTCACGTGTTGTTTTTTATATGCTTTATTGATCACGTCATTGACATTCAATATTTTTTTCCTACCTACTATGCAACTGTCGTCAACTTTTTAATTTTATTTTTGAGCCAAAATTCTATGTTTTCATTCTGATTATTATGATGTGGGGGTCACATTTTGATGTTATATATTTCAGTTTTGATACTATCGCATGTAAACGATTCATTGTATTGAATTTGAGCCACGTAATGCAACTCTTTTCTTACTATGTTTTACAAAACAAAGAACCCGCGCATAAAACTGCAGTCTATTGCTGTCGATCTTTGTATTACACTAGTAAATAATCTCCCCCCCCCCCCCTCCAAAAAGTTAACCCCCGCCACTCAGGGGAAAAAAAGATTATTTAAAAAAAAGAGGATAGGAAATTTGTACTTTTAGAGGGACACATCATTAGTAATTTGCATGAAAAGGTCTTTTTTTTTTGGTACCTTAACCCCAACCCTAGAGGCGGATAAGTTTTTTTGGTGTGAGTTTTAATAGACATCAGAAATAGGTCGCAAGTGGCGGGGCTTAACTTTTCGCCTGTGCATTTTTTGTATTTAGTGGCATTAGCCGGTTTCCGTTTAATGCTTATTTGGTAGCCGATGTTTGTATGACTGGATATTTGGTAGCCGATGTTTGTATGACTGGATATTTGGTAGCCGATGTTTGTATGACTGGATATTTGGTAGCCGATGATTGTATAACTGGCTATTTGGTAGCCCATGTTTGTATAACTGGCTATTTGGTAGCCGATGATTGTATAACTGGCTATTTGGTAGTCGTTTGTATTTGATATTTGTGATTTACATAATTGATAGGAATCCTGCAATGTATTTTCTTAACATAGGTTGATACAGCGGGGCGCAAATTTTTCCCCACTTTTTAAAAGCCCCCCCCCCCCCCCCCACACACATTGTTTTGGGCCTGATGCCCGGGCATAAGCCCCCACTATGCGCCCGACTGCATCCTAGCTAGATCAGTGTGCATATTATGACACATAAACACCTGACGTGTACATAATGTGACGTTAATACCATTGTCCCTTGATACAGTTACCTGTATGTAGGTCAATAACCAACGACACTAAACATAGAAAACATCCGGGACTTTTGCATTCGGGTTTTGTCGTTTATTATTTCCCCTTCCCCTTTTTAACTGTAAAATTTTGAGTTGCTAATCCTTGGCTTCACACTGCCATGCCAATCTTTGGATCTGCGCACCAGACTTGCACGTTGCCACCGTTGCACACTTTCCTCGTGTTCCGCTTGCCACATGGGTTCTGTCGAGGCGTGCGGACAAGTGTCGCATGGTCTTGGGCGTGGGATGACGCGACAATCTCTGGAAGATGATTGACTGATAAGCTCGGTAGATTTAGTCGTGCGGAAATAAATTTTATTTTGCTGTTTGGAACTGGATTGTTAAAAGTGATGTGTTAAAAAAAATAGTGATTTTTTTTTTCGACAGCAAAATGTTTACACTTGGTTTAGAAATACCTGTTTGATAGATCGTGGTATGGCTAATTGGCGATGGGCGTTTTGTTCTATTTTCTTTTGTTAATTGTTTTTAATTAACAGCTTGCGTAGTGGTGGTGTGTGGTGTTCGCTCGTGTTGGCTGTTTCAGCCTCGGCTATGGCAGTGTTAGTGATGTGTATTGTTAAATTAATTGTGCCAGCGATGTGTGTATGTTTGTTTTTATATTCGTATTGTATTGTTGCCTGTGTTAGTATGTTTATTGTGTTTGCGATGTGTATGGCATTATTGGCCGTGTTTGTATGTTTTTTGTGATGTGCAGTGTATTATTGCCGGTGTTTGTATATTTATTGTGTTTGTGATGTGTATGGTTTTATTGCCTGTGTTTGTGATGTGTATTGTATTATTGCCTGTGTTTGTATGTTTATTGCGTTTGTGATGTGTATTGTATTATTGCCTGTGTTTGTATGTTTATTGAGTTTGTGATTTGTATTGTACTATTGCCTTTGTATGTTTATTGCATGTAAATGCTGTGTATTTTCTGAATAGCTTGTGCCGGCGATGTTTGTATGTTTATTTCCTGTTTTTTCCCCTTTTTGAACCTGACGGTCCATGGGGCAAGTGAAGTAGAGTTCTGTGACTTCGGCATATGACGTGATAGTGTGGTTAGCTTTGTGCCCAGCCACTTTTACTTTCCTTAACGTGAGCTATGAACCCATCAGAGCTGGGTGGAATAATGGACGTTCTACTGCCTTTAAAAATCCGGTTTGGAAATCTAGACTATCGTGTTAGTAGTCTGGCGCTCTACCAGTAGCGTAGCGGGGGGGGGGGGGGACGACGACACACATATGTCCCCGGGCGCCGACCTTAGGGGGCGCCAAAATGGGTTGGAAAAATAAAAATGAAAGCTTGAGGGGGGTGCAAATCGAAAGTTTGGGGGGGGGGGGTGCAAATTGAAAGTTTGAGGGGGGGGGGGGGGAGGTGCAAATTGAAAGTTTGTCCCCGGGCGCCGGGAAGGGGCGCTACGCCTCAGCGCTCTACCGTCCCCATGTTTGCGATGTGTGTTGTTGAACTGTGCCGGCGATGTTTGTATGTTTATTGCCAGTTTATAATGTTGTTGTATAGCCTGATGTTATCAGGCCTTTGTTCACGATGTTCCTCTGTATGCTCTAAGTCTAATCTCCATGTTTGCCGTGCTGATGTTCAGCCGCGTGATTCGTTGCTATGGTTTTCCACGCTGTGACGTACTACACAAAGACCTTGTGTCAACAGTGTCCCTTACTACTTATCTCTCGCACTCCGCATGCACCTTCAGCATTGAAAAAATTTCCATTGACTAAATTTTTACCTATCTGTTTTGTTGTTAGGCTGGGTAGTTACACCCCCCCCCCTGCACCCCCTAGGTCACTTCAGAAAATTGTGTACAGTCTGTACACTTGCTTGCTACACCACTTCAATCTAGCAAGTCATCATTTATTCGTGAGCTGGTGTACACTATTTGACCCGTGGGGACAGGAGTACACGTGACATACTTTTATCCAACCCAACTACATTTCACTTTTCTATCTACTGCTCCACCCCCCCCAATATGACGTCACACCTCAGCCTACAAGTACCCCCGTCAAAATTGCAGTTGAATTTTTTTTTAATACATCGTTGTTTTTTAATAAAACATTTACTGAGCTCGGTCAACTTTAAGTATTTTAATTAATCAATTTATATTACAATTTATTATAACAGTTAAAAAAAAAATTCTAGATAACGGCTAAAATTCAGTTTCGAACATTACTATTTTAAAATGCAAAAATGTGACGTCACTCTACCTGACCTCACCGTCCCCTTCATCGCACATCGTCACAAAATTACGGACTCCCCCCCCCCCCCCCCTATGAGTGTGACGTAATTTATTGACGATCCCTGTGATGGCTTTGATGAACGGGGGGGGGGGGGGGGCACAATTTTTTTTTACTTGCCTTAATTTAAATAACAACAACTAAAAATTATCGCAATTTCCTGCAGAGTGCTCTATAGTCTACAGCTTAATAAAAGTTTAGCAGGCAATGTTTATTCCATCAGACACGCAAACATACCCCATGTGAAGCCTTACCGTAGTAGTGTAGAAATGGTGCCTATTCTGCTTAGTTCTAGGCTACGTGTTACTTTGACCTATATCTGCCCTGTCATTAGACTACCTCAGTTCACCAGTCACCTCTGCCATTATCTCACTTTCCCTGGTTCAAGTGATTTAAAAATAGATTTACAACACTATTGTCACATTTTAAAATAGCTAAATCAGGATACTTAAAAAAAGGGTAATAATCATTAATTTTGTTCTTTACACATTAAAATTGTCCTTTACTATTTAAGTACCCTGTTGTAGGGGCCTATATTTGTAAGAATAATTGAGAATTAAAAAACCAGAATCAAGAGAGCAACAGAACAATGTTTTGTTTCATCAGTATTCAGTGTAATGATGTATAGTTGTAAGAATATTTGAGAAATTAAAAACTAGAATCAAAAGAGCAACAGAACAATGTTTTGTTTCATCAGTATTCATTGTATGAAAAACCCTTTATGTTTATAATGCACTGATTATAAGGTGCTGCTGGTGTGGTTTTTAAGTACCTGTAAGAGTAGGCACCTTGATTACAACCAGGTTCATAGGTCACTAGGTTATTGTAAAAAGAATGACTCTGTGATAAAAATAGATGACCTTTACATTGACTGTGTATATCTGTATGCGTGTGTATGGTACTTGTAAAAATGAGGTAGACAATAGTAGTTTCATATACTACTTCTCTGTTCATTAAACTTTCCCCTTGTTTAAAATGATAACATGGAAATTAAATTTTACTCACTAGTGTTTGTAATAAGTACTTCTCTTCCTGCCTTTAGGAATGCATTCCAGAAGTGAATTTATTTTTGTAAAAAAAGAGTTGCTTGGTTGATATTGCATTGCTCTTGTTTTCATTTAATTTAAGATAATTTAACCATAGGGAATATGAGACTATTATTAAGCCTATTGGTTCAGAAAATAAAGGAATTTACCTGTAAGCCTGAGGCAGCTAAACCAGTTTGTTGTTATGGGGTTAGGGTTAAGTAATTGGTAATGCTGATTAAAAGTGTACATTTGCATTAGGGTAGTGCTATTGGTAGTCATGATACAAGGTTATAAGTCATGAAGTTATTTATTTGATTTGGAATGAACAAGAACATGCTACCTAATATCAGAATTACTTGCTAAATAATGTGTTAATAAATAGTTGCTTTTCTTATCTTGATGCCAGGGGGCACACCTTACATTTATGTATATTTATAGTGACAGACAGTATAAAACTCTATACTTACTTTTATAGAACAATGTGAAGCATCCCCAGCCATTACCCACCCACCCGCCCCCCTCCTCACCACCAGTGCCTCTGTACTGCACAATAAGACAACTATTTCTGAAGCTGTTATTTTATCTATTTAAAGCAGGCTGGCAGTAAAAAATCTATTGACATAGCCCTGTAAATAGTTGCTTCAAGCACTTGAGCTATTACCTACCAAACAACATTGCATAAATAAATAGATCTAAAATTACTTAGTTTACCATATATATCTTATCAGTATTGTGCCAGTTTAGTACATTGATTTACCCATATTCACATATAAATATTCTTTACACTATTATTTTTGTAGTAGATCTTCAAATTTATCTGGCCAACTTAAGGTATACTTTCACAATGGCTTTATAGCCATGAATGTGTGTGTGTACTCTCTATACTTGTGGTTAGTGTATTGATTCTATGGAAGTTGGTCCTATCTAGTGATATGTAGGGTCAGTTGTTATCTGGATGAAATGGTACAGCACTCACATTGTTGAGGTGTGTAATGGAACAAAGCACAGCCTTTAGTAGTTACATAGGGGAAATAATTTGAATAGCATATTTTTAAAATGTATTTAAATTCATATAAATTCACTGTTTTTTATTCAATAACCATAGCTTTTTAAAAATGATGCTCTTAATTTTAGTCTTGGTAGAGTTACATTTTAATATTGTTTCATGGTGTTTATAGAGTACAATTTGAGTTTGCTAAATAATATTTATTGTCAAATTTAAATGTAATCTGTTTTCCTTGCAGAGTTTTGTCCCTTTCTGGAGATTTGCCAGAGGAAAAGCCTTGATTGTCAACAAAGAAGCTCTAAAACAGTAACATTTGGGCACCAGTGGTGATGACATTCTCATCCTAACAAAAGTATTGTGTTGATTTGTGAAGGACAGCTATCTATACATAAGGGGAGATAAGTTATTGCCTGAAACATTATAATCTTCATACTGTTGCCAAGATATTTCTGTGGTTTCAGTTTTACTGTGATAATTATAAAACTACCACAGGTTTGGTATTTGTAAAAAAAAAAAAGAACATTTAAACCGAAACAAACGTTTACCTAACCGTGACAAAAGATGGGGCGCTACAGCGGCAAGACCTGCCGCCTGAGCACAATGCTGACCCTGACCGCGGGATTTTTCCTGGTGGAGATTATAGTCGGGTACATGACCAACTCCATTGCTCTTGTGGCGGATTCCTTTCACATGCTTTCAGATGTCGTGGCTCTCATAGTAGGATTTGCTTCAGTCAGGGTAAGTTTAATTCCTTCATTGATGACACTGTCATTGTCTTATACCTCACTGGGGATGTTTTTCATCTTGTTTTGTATTTTTTCTGGATTGTGTACTGTAATGGAAACTTGTTTGTATTGTTTATGTATAATCTTTGGTAGACCTTTCCTGGGTCCAAGTTTTGGAGGTTGATAAAAGTTTATACAAATATTTTTCAACAATATATATGGTGTGCAATAGTTGCGAGCATAAACTCAGTTCTAGCTTTAAGCCAGCACAAGATTCCATAGTACATATATCACTGATAGGTAACATATATGCGTATTTCTTGAGTTAGTAACAGAAGTGGGGAGGGGCCTGTGCATGGATTTGATTATATTCTAAAATCACAAAACAGATGAACTCTATCAAGATGGACTGTTAGGTTTGAAAGATATTTTAATTTATTCTGTATGAGATTATATTGTGTGGCATAGCGATAGAGAGCTAGACTGCTAAGCCGAAAGTCTCGAGTTTGAATTTGCGTTCAAGTCAGTAGAATGTTCCTTAATCCACCCAGCTCTGATGGGTACCTAACTCATGTTAGGGAATACAAAGGCAGCTGGGCATAGTGCTGACCACACTATCCCTTCATATGCAGAGGTCTCTGAAACAGATGAAGTCTACTTCACAACAAACTGGGCACAAACTGTAAAAGATGGTGATAATTATCTTCTATGTGTATGTAATGTAACTCCTGTCTTCAGTTATAAATTTGGTAGAGGAAACTAACCTAGTAGAATCCCTTAGATATTGAAAAATCAATATTGTCATGGTTTTAGTTTAGGCTTGTAATTGCAACTGTCTGTATAACATTCATCATTGATACTTTTTAGTGGAACTTAAGTTATTTCATACCTTTCTGTATATAATTTAATACGTGGTACATTTATGATCAAGAGATAACGTAATGTGTGTTTTATTGGTATATTGGTTATGGTAATAGCTCTAGTAAGGCTAAGGGTAGTGGTACCAGCAAATATAATCTTCAATATCATTGCTGCAAATCATAGAAGAATTTTTGTCAATTTTTAAATAAGGCAAAATTTGGAATGTGCAAATATCTATATGGCCTTATAAAAAATAAATTATCATTAGCTTTTAAATAACAAGCTAATATTTTGACCTACATATAATGATATATCCAAAAGCCTATTAATAATAAATAATCTGTAAGTTTTAAATAATATGCTTATGTTTTGACATGTACAGACATCTAAATCGCCATACTTCTTAATAATAAGCTATCATTACATTTTAAATAAGAAGCTAATGTTGTGACTTGTACAGATATCAAAATGGCCTTCCAAAAGAAACACTTATGGCTGGGTGAGGGCTGAGATTCTTGGTGCTCTGGTTAATGCCGTCTTCCTTTTGGCTCTGTGTTTCTCCATTCTGGTGGAAGCCTTGAAGAGGTTGGTGGAGGTGGAGAAGGTGGACAACCCCAAACTGCTTCTTATAGTAGGGGCAGTGGGATTGGCTGTGAATATCTTTGGGCTTTTCTTGTTTGGAGGTGAGTGGTGTATGTGTTTTAAGCTACTGTGGGTTTGTTTTGGCAGTGTGTGATAAGTTTGAGTGTGTGCTGTGGGTTTGTTTTGGGGTGTGTGGTAAGTTTATGTTTGTATTGTGGGTTTGTTTTGGGGTGTGTGTGTTATGTGTTTTTGTATATTATAATGGGTGTGTTGGGAGGTTACTTGTATCCATGTTTAAGGGATACATTCATAAAAGCTAAGGTGGGACTGCTAACAAAGGCTTAAAAGGAGTGGTTAATTTTGGTTTATTAAGCAAATTACAAATGAAATTAATATGATTGGTGTGTCACTGTGATTAAAGCAGGAGTAATTTACAGTTTTACCTAGGTTAAGTGAATTTTTTTTTATAACAAGAAAATTAAAAATTATTGTGTAAGAAGTATGTAAAAATACAAATACATTTTTCGTTTTTACTTTGTTTTTAAAACAGGTATTAACTGCTATCTTGTATTGCAATATTTTTAAAAATTTCTTTGTTTCGCGGACATAGCTCATGGACATTCTCATGGAGGTGGAAGCAGCCATTCACACGGGGGTCACGGCCACTCACACGGAGGTCACGGCCATGCACACGGGAGTCCCAAAGAAGGCCACAACGCCAACTACAAGGATGTGCCTAATGGGAAAGCCGCTGCTATGGAGAACGAGTCCCTGGTCCAGACGGATAAAATTTCTTCAGTGTCGTCAGTGGACGACAAGGAGATATATGTCTCCCAGGCTTCTAATATTACCATAGAGATTAAGAAGCCACAGTTAGGTGAGTGGTGTTCAATGGGTTTTTTTTTTTTAAATTAATAGAAAACAACCATCTATACCAGAGGTTTGTGAATTTTTTGGAATTACAGAGCCCCACCAGTTACTTATGCACATTCACCGAACCCTTGTTAATAGTCCTATAGCCTGCACTGATAAAATCTGATTGCTAATCATATATGTCGGTGTGTGTCTTGACTTCTGCCGAACCCCTGGAACTGACTCACCGAACACCTGGGGTTGGAACAAACCCAGGTTAAGAACCACTGATCTATACATATAATGATGAGAGTATGCCTGCGATATATCTAAGCACATGGGATCTGTTGTTTAGGGGTCCTGCACATGGGGTCATTGGCTCTACTTGATTCAACAGTCAAACTATATTAGGTGCACCCGCTGTATTTTATAATTAGAAATATATTTCGACTAATCTGTTGAATTTTTATTAATACAAAGAAAGTATTTTATTTTAAATTCAAACAATTGTATAGTTTAAAAAAAGAAGTTCTGTTTTTGTCTCCATTCATTGATGAAGAACAAAATGTAATTTTTTGTCATCCACCTATTTAATTAAATTAAATTTTTTATTATTAGCATCCTCAAATCAGCTGAATATGCGTGGTGTGTTCCTCCATGTGCTTGGTGACGCTCTTGGCTCTGTGGTGGTTGTGGTTTCTGCACTGGTTATATGGTTTGCTGATGGGGACTGGAGATACTATGTTGATCCTTCCATGAGGTACGTCATTTTGTAATATGTTGTTTATGTAGTTATTGTATGGAACTGGAGATATTATGTTGATCCTTTCATGAGGTACGTCATTTTGTTATATGTTGTTTATGTAGTTATTGTATGGAACTGGAGATATTATGTTGATCCTTTCATGAGGTATGTCATTTAGTTATATGCTGGTTATGTGGTTATTTTATGGGGACTGGAGATTTATGTTGATCCTTCCATGATGTATGTCATTTAGTTATACGCTGGTTATGTGGTTATTTTATGGGAGTAGAGATATTATGTTGATCCTTCAATGAGTTTTTTTATTTTTTGTATTACATTTAATTTATGCTTTTAGAAATATACAGCATTGTTTACCTGATTATTTAATCATTTTTACTTCGTTATTTGACTGACATTGCTTAAATAATTTCAATACTGTAATAAACATCAAGATGACATTTCTGTCAAGGTTGTTATTAGGGTAGAATTGTTAGCTCCATAAAAAAGTCACACAAGCACTGGTTTGTAGTCTTAAGGAAGTAGTAGAACACATTTCTGAGAGATAATTTTTGTAGATTGTTGGTAGGCACAATTTGTTTATAGAATGTTCTTCTGTAATTATTGTGGCAGTGTTGCCTCCCTGTTTAAAACTTTCTTGGCTCAAGCCCAGAATCAAAGTGTTAACTTGACACAACAATGAATTTTTTTTTGGCTCACTGAGAGTTTTAGAGACACCTAGGATTACCTGGACAGTATGGGGGGGGGGGGGGGATGACTGACCCATTATAGACACTTCAGTAAGGGTAATATTTTTTTCATGTTTATCTTTCTAGCATCATGATGGTGATCATTATTCTAAGCACTACCATTCCTTTGTGTAAGTAATTGTTTTTTTTTAAATTTTCAATAGAATTTTAAGAAGTTAAACAAAAACAAAAGAATTTGTTATGTAAGTTATTATAGCCAAAACTGAAATATAAATTAGGAATTTAAAAAACTGCATTATTGTATTTTTAATCTTCAAAAAAATGTGTAAAAAAATAAATTATCAGCCAAAAATGAATTGTAAAACCAGAATTTAAAAAAATCAAATAGGAATTCTTAAAAACAAATACATTTGAGAGGTATTATGAAAATTGTGTATGATATAGTTTTTGTGTTTATTAGTAATTGGCTAAATCTTTTAAATTTTTAAATGTAAACACTACTTGAGATAATCTGGATTACAATCTGACAAATGAATTTTGTGATAAGTTACATTTTTATTAACTTTAGAGACTAATAATGTTAGAGGGTTTTATTACTTTGACTGCAACATGTAATGTTAACATTTCAGTGAAGGAATCTGCTTTCATCCTTCTCCAAACTGTTCCATCCCATGTCAATGTGGAAAGGATTATTCAAGAGTTGGAGCAGGTAAAACTCGCTTGTTAATAGTTTTTAAAAAATGTAACCAAATGAAATATCATACCATTTTACAGGCGTTTATTTTTCTCTGTCATACTTGCTGTATTTGTGATGTTATTATTGTTTAAAAGCTTATTTATACTAAGAGATGAACCTACACATTTCTTAATTTCCAGTAAACAATATAAAAATTCAAACTTTTCTTGACAATATTAGTGCAGTATTTAATTATAGGGAAGGTGTGGCTTGGTAGTGTAGAGTGCTCAATTGCTAAACCAAAGTCTTGAATTTGAATCTGAGTTTAAGTCAGTCAAATGTCCCTTAGTCAACCCAGCTCTGATGGGTACCTAACTTGCATTAGGGAAAGTAAAGGTGGCTGGGTACACCATCCAGGTCACAAAAACAGGTCAACTCTACTTCACTTGCACTAAGGACCATTAGTTTTGAAAAGGGAACTTTACTACTTTTAATTAAATTATTATATTTAAAGAACATTAATTTATCTCTTCCTTTTTGAACGTGTATAGAAGCTTGTTATAAATTTTTATATATTATAAAAAATTCTTAATGACCTGGACATAGATATGATTTGTTTTTTTATAGAGATGGTCACTTTATTATTAAATGTATTGTGGCTTTGGGCTGTTAAAAATGTCTTGTATGTTTTCTGCTCCACAGATGGATGGCATATAAAAAATGTCTTATAAAAATGTCTTATATGTTTTCTTCTCCACAGATGGATGGCATATACGGGGTGCACGAGTGCCATATCTGGCAGCTGGCAGGGAACCGTATTGTGGCATCAGCACATATTCGGTGCCATGGCATAGAGGAGTACATGACACTGGCTGCCAAGATCAAATCACTTTTCCACAAAGCTGGCATCCACTCCACAACAATCCAGCCAGAGTTTATTGATGTGAGTCTTTCTGGTCATGTCAGTTGTTTTTTTAATTTCTTGTGTATTTATTTGTCATGTTAGTATTTTTTTTCAGTTGTTTACTTGTCATTTCAGTTTTTTTTTCTATTGTTTACTTTCATGTCAGTATTTTTTCTGTTGTGTTCTTTTTTTTTTCCTAGTCTATTTACTTGTCTTGTCAGCTTTTTTGCTGGCATATTTCTTTGTCAAGTCAGTATTTTTTTCTGTTGTGTTTATGGGTTATGTTTTTTTTTACCAAGTGTACTTATTATATTCACTCGTCTTACCAATTATTTTTTCTGGTGTATTCATTAGTTAAGTCTGTTCTATTCACTTAAAAAAACCCCATTTAAATGAAGAGCTTTATTCACATCTTATTTTATCACCATAGAATCAGACATTTTATTGCAGTCTGCTGTACTTCTTTTGAAGAGTAATAATTTTTAAATAAAAATTATTACTTTACTAAATGTTCTCAATTTGTCATTGACATCTACAAAATATTTTATGTTTTTTATATTTTTATTAATAGTTTTGTATGACTTTATACAGCAGTTTAAGGTTATTTTCACCCAATGTTTCTTGTTTCAGTGGCGTGATGCCAACTCTGACCACCAGCCCTGTGCCATTCTCTGCGAGGCCTCAGGCGAGATGTGTAAAACAGACACGTGCTGCGGCGACCGCAAGAGCCGCATGAACAAATCCAACCAAAACGCTGTCGAGTCTGTCGTCATTGGAGACGTCAGCAACGCCCACATGCCCAACGCCAACAACTCCAACACGAGAAACCAGACAAACTTCACCTTCTCTAGTCACCGAAGCCTGGACATGAAATTCAGCCCCGATGGGGACGAAGTAGTCCTTGAGATGTCTGTGTATGAATCGCCGGACGACAGGCCAACGCCTACAGAAGATGGAGCCGCCCACTCCAAGGTCCCAGGTACCGTTACCATGTCTGAAAATGGAGCTTTACTAGAGTCCCCCATATCTGGCCGTGATCACCATTCCTGAGTCAGTAACGTTGTTTAAACTATTTCTTAAAGTGGTTTCAAGAATCCAAACACGCGTAAATTTTGTCAAATATTTCATTTGGATTGCTTTGATTGCGGAGCCTGGATCCGACATGCTTTTTAAAAAAAAATATTGTGGCAGCTCGTTTGTTGTTCAAAACGTCTACAATATGATTTCAATCAAACTCATTGTCTATTTTGTAAAATTTCCAAGAAATGTATTGATGACTTTGGTCATCAGGAGCCAGTATGTGTCCTTAAACCAGATGGTTTTATCATAAAAAAGTGGGATATGCAAGACTGATGACTCAACTGATTAGTTTTATCTCATTACAACTATTTAGCAGTATCAGTTTGTTTTTAAACTAGGTTAGATGTATGAACCATTGTTTAGCATTATCAATTAGTATTTGAACAAGGGTAGTGGTAACTGCAATGGATTAGCATTATCAATTAGTTTTAGAAAAATGGTAGTGGTGCCTGCAATGGATTAGCCTTATCAATTAGTATTTGAACAAGGGAATTAGACAGTCTGTGAGCTAGGTAATCAGTGCATTTAAAATTGATTATGTCGCTTGCCTATCTGTGTATGCTTTGTGCGTCTGACAGTCATCCAAAGATTGCCTTACCACATTCTATCATGTTCACCAGTTGTGTTGAATGGACTCCACATAATTTCTTTCTTCCTAGTGGTGGGGCGGGGCTTAATGAATGTTTTGTGTTTGTTTTGTTTAATTATTTAAAAAAAACCCAACTATTCACTAAAAATGTATTTTTATTGCGGTACGTTAGAAAAACTTGTGTTTTATATCCAACCAGTATTAGTACACAATGTGTGAACTACTCTAATCAAACTATTTATAATTTTAGTTTTAATAACTAATGTGAAACACTAACATGGAAAATTTTTAAAAGATGTTTTTTTAAAAAAAAATATCTTAGCCCAACTTAGCCAAACCATATTTACTTTTGAATAATTTTAAATGCAGTTTGTTTTTAGATAGCATTTAATTGGGGTACAAAATTCCCTCTATATGTAGTGCTATGAAGCTGTATCAACCATTTCATAAAAACTACTTAGAATCCATGACCATGTCTTGTATTCATGTGGCCAGTGTTCTGTTGGTTTTAATACTAATTTCATAGTTGATTATTATTTTATTGACCCGCGCATGGAAGGTTTTAGAAATTTGTTTTTGTTGTTACACCGTGTGAAATGAAGCAGAAAGAATTGTTTATAACATCACTGTGTGTATATTTGTTGCTAGTGATTTTAACCTTATTTATGACTTATACTGTGTTTCTAGTTTAAAAAAAAGAATTTCTTTATACAAATTCGTAATTTCAGAAATAAATTTTATACATTTTTATACAATTTGTCTTTTTTTCTTCACATTAATTTATTACATAAATTTTTGCGTTGTCTTGTTTTTTAAATTTTATGTTGCTTGCATTCCATGATTTAGGCAGATACTAACTCAGAACAATTAAAACATGTTTCCTGTGAATAAATTGCTTGGATTAATGGCCTCTGTCGTGCATTAAATGGCAGATTCATAAACTCAACATCTTTAATTTTTATGTTTCATTTTTTTAAAGATTACTGTGTCTCTTCATTTCTATAATGTGTGAATTTCATTGTTTACATGTGTTTTGATTAAAAGAATCCTTAACAGAATTTGACGCAACATGAAAATATTTGAGTTGTTCAACTTTATAGTTATATACAATTAAGACCAATACATCTAAAATATTTATTATGGCATTTTGCTTTCTGTATTCCATGAATTTAAAAGATTCTTGATCTGAAAGTAAAAATTCTGTGCATTCTAAAAATTATGATTGATTAAAGTTAAAGATTTGTTTTTTTCATAATACAAAATCAAGTCAAATAATTTTTGTTTGCTAAGAAACTAAACATAGTTTTATCCTTTATGCCATCACAAGTAAGTAGAAAAACATATACCTTAAAAATTCTTAATTAAAAAAAATTAAGTAAACTAATCAGTAGTTTTTCATCTTTGTTGTACTTGTAAACAATACATTCATTATAAAGTGTTTTAAAAACCTGAGCTGTATAACAATGCATGTGTGAAACACTCAATATGATAAATATTGCATTAGATAATGAAATCAGAGGTAAATGAATGTTGAAGTTAGGGGTAGTGGGCAGAAGACATACAACATACTGGGTGCAGGTAACTCCTCATTGTAATTTGTAACTACCATAGTGGTCCCCCCTTTACATATTATCAAAAGATCTTTGTACTTAGTCTAAACACTATGCATACAAACTTTCCAAATAAATGATACTTAAATTAATTCTAACAATAGCTTGAGTTATGATGAAGTTAAATTTTGTACAGCAATTGACAATGTAATGAATAAGAAACAAATAAAAATAACTAATCATTAAAACAATGTTATTTGTTTTTTATTGTTTATGTCTACATAGTACATGTGTGTACATTTAAACTCATATAATTCAATTGTCTTTACAATTTATAAATATTCACTCTTCTCACTGTTTATTTGTGCAGCCTGTTGTTAATTTACAATGTTGTTTTTTTTTGTTTTTTTTTTTAAACAATCAGATTTTTAAAAATTATTCAAAGAAGAAAAACCTTTACTTAAGTAACTAAGCCCAGTCC
Organism: Physella acuta; assembly: GCF_028476545.2. Lineage (NCBI taxonomy): Eukaryota > Metazoa > Mollusca > Gastropoda > Physidae > Physella > Physella acuta. The sequence continues at coordinate 75,735 of NW_026733129.1, forward strand.
CATTTTATTAGCTTAATGAAGTATTTTACACTTTTTATTTATCAGTTACACTGATTCTTTGTTTGCAGTCATATTCTTCTTCTGAATTGTCAATTCTGTTAGGATTATTTTTTTAAAACTTTGTTTAACAGGATTGTTACTTTGTAAAAATTTACAATTTACAAAGCTTATCTGTGAGAAATCCAAAAAAAAAAATGGAAAATTCTGTAATTCATCATACCTATTCAACTTCAATTATATAATTTGTATGTAATATAAAAGTATGTTTCCATATTTGTTTGTATTTTTGTTTGTTTGCTATACAAAACTATTTATAGTATAAATAAGTTTCGTTTTACCTCCCCTTATGGATTTCATTGAAAACTGGTGCAAATTTTTATTCCAGAAACTTTCAAAATAAATCGCTGAAACAATTTGAAATGTTTGTTGTTTTCATTTTTTATGTTGATTTTGGAAAAAGTATTTCTTATCTACTTAAAAACTATTTTAATCCCTCCATTATCTGTTGTAATATTCGATACAATCAAGTATTCCAAAGGCCTGTCTTCTTCTTTTTCGTTCTTAATTTTAGTTTTAGAGGGTTCTCCTTCAACATAATTAAGTATACGTGTCAACTGATTATGCAATGTTTGGGGCATTGACTCCAATTTCAGCCTGCTTTTCTTTTTGGATTTGCTTTCATAGACTTTGTCTAACCAAGAACAAACTACAAGGCAGCAGTTGTTTGATTTTGAAGTTGTCTCTCCTAGAAGAGTGGCTGTCCCCAGCTAACGAGCCTCATCTGCCCGAAGGTTCAAACTCGAGACTTTTTGGTTAAGCAACCATGAGCTTTACCGACTCTACCACACCAACCCCCTGTATACGGCCTGTCGACTCCACTTTCAGCCTGCTAGTCTTTCAGGATTGGCTTCCACAGCCTTTGTCCACCCAAGAACAATCTGCAAGAGAGTTGTTTGATTTTTGAGTTCTGTCTTAGATGGGTTGCTGTCCACAGTTATCGAGCCTGATCTGTCTAGGGTCAAACTCTTGATTTAAGGAGTTAACAATCACGGCTTGCCAAACCACACCAGACAACTGAATTGAAAGATAAAGAATCATGCAAACACTGTAGAGAACCTACACTGTTGCAATGATATAGCATACTGGTAGTTGGGCTGCACCAACAGATAGGGGTAAAATCACGATATAGCGTCGGAAATTATTGGGTAATGTTCGTTGAGTTTCGGTAACATTCGTTACTGTAAACCATAGTTTATTTGACCGGTGAAAAAAAATAAAGTCAAGTGCATTAAATTAATGTTTTAACTTAATTTACAGTTTAATTGACAGAAAATTAATAACAGATAGAAAATCTAAATATTATTAATAAACTCGAGTGTAGTAATTAATTTTTTTTTAAGAAACAGAAAAAACCTGCAGAAGATTTGCGACAACCAGCTCTTGTTCTTCATAGTAAATAAGACGATTAGATTAACTAAAGTTAAAAGTAGTAAGAATAACTAGAATAATGTTTAGTAGCAGCAATAATTAGTACATACACTTAAAATAATTAGAAATACAAAATAATTAGCAAAACAGTATTTAAAATGCAACTAAAATCAATCCTTGCACATTTTTAAACATTATGTATTAAAAATAATATGGCGGCAAATAAATGATTGTTTACAGTATTTCCGGTGGTTTCCGGAACGGCTCGACAGACTACGCCATGGTTTTACTGTTTTTTACTGCTGTACAGTTCCGGAATAATAACCGACGCTATATCGTGATTTTACCCAGATAGGCAGCCTACACTCATGTTTGTATGGTGTTTTTTAGTTTGGCTAGTGACTCACCAGAGTAAAATCATCTGCGCCAAAACTTTTCCAGCATCCAGACAACTGGACTGAACTTGAAGGATAAAGAATCATGCAAACACTGCAGAGAACCTACATTGTGGAGAACACCGATAGCTGGGCCAACAGATAGGCAGCCTGCACTCATGTTTGTATGGTTTTAGCAGTTAGGCTAATGACCCACCGGAGTAAAATAATCTGCGCTAAAACTTTTCCAACATCCAGAACATGTCTGCCACTCTCATAAAGAGGAGATGCTGTAATACCGCGTTTACACTTGCGACATGTATACTATACATGTCTAGAAAAGAAAAACTTCGCAATAAGTGAGTATCTCCGCTATTATCGTAGGCCCTATAGCGACGTTTTTTTTCCTTGAAATGTATAGTATACATATAGCAAGTGTAAACGCGGTATAATAAAGGAATTATGGAATGGTTCAAACACTGAAGAAATGGAAGGATGTAGTAAATGGTCTCTGCTTCACTGAGAGTTGTAGTAGACGACAGAGAAAAAGAAGCATGCAAAAGAAAAACAAATTACATTTTAAATCAAGGGAGAAGTTATAAAATAATATGTTTACCCATCTTACATTCACACTTTTTAAAGGTATTGTCATTTCATTTTTAAAACAAAGGGACGTAATCAATATTTAATAAGGTTGTAACTATTTAAACTTTGTTATCGCCCTTTAGGTCATCCACCAAAAACACTTAATTTTCCATATAGATAGTGGTTCTTAACCTTTTTGAAGGTATCGAATCCCAATAGTTTCATATGCGCATTCACCAAACCTTTCCAAGTATGCTGACAAAATCCGATCGTGAATCATATGGGTACGGTGTGTTTCCTGACCTCTGCCAAATGACTCACTGAACCCGGGGGGGGGGGGGGGGGGGACGTTCGATCGAACCCACTTTAAGAACCACTGTTTTAATATAACTACCACGTAGTAAAATGTATTCTAAGATTTCTATATCACTGTACACAATTGGATTTGCAACGCATTACAGAAGAAAGACTTCTATTTTTAGTGATATGGTATTGCGTGAAAAACGTCACATATTTTGACTGACTAGTGAGAGAATAACCATTATTACAGCAGCAAATCGTCTACAGTAAACATACTTTTTTTAACACTTCACGGAAAGAAAGAAAAAACTTATAAAATTAAACAAATTAGCTGGCAAATATTCAGTTCAAGGAATTATTTGAAAAAAAATCAGCCTGTATTTAGTCTGGTATTTTTTTTAGGGTAGTAAAGTTAAATTGAAAAACCATTTTGAAATACACAAAAGAAAAATTCTAAAAAAACCTGTAACTTCATTTAATTATTGATCAACTGAGTAGATGCGGATTCTAAGTTAAGATTAGTAAAACAGGTGATCAAATTCCCCCCCCCCCCCTCAGCCCACCACGCACGCCGAGAAAAAAAAATCCCTTGAATCATCATTTAATTACACATTTGCATTTTCAGTTTCAGGTTGGTTTTTAATTTTTAATTTTTCTTTATTTTTAGACGTTTTGTATTAGATCTATGTATAAGTAAACCATCTTAAATGAATGAAAGCAGGCTACAAATAAGAAAGAAATATTACTATTGTAAATCTGTATCAGTCCTCACAAGCCGATGATGAAAACTGTAATACTAAAGCGAACACACACAACTGACGCTGTAAATTACATGTCTGAGGCAAAAAAAAAAATGGCGATCAGACCTCTCATCAAAACTCAGATTGTAAAGAAGAGGAATAAGAAATTTATTAGACACCAATCCGACAGATATGGCAAAGTCAAGGCAAACTGGCGTAAACCCAAGGGTATTGACAACAAAGTAAGGAGGAGGTTCAAGGGTCAATATAAAATGCCAAACATTGGTTATGGTACCTGGAAGAAATGCAAGCACCTTTGTCCTGATGGCTTCAAAAAGTTTTTGGTTCATAATGTTAGGGCAGTTAGGGAGCTGGAAGTATTGTTGATGCAAACAGAATTTTTTTCTATTTCGTTGGGGGGAGGGGGTTGACCTTCTTCGGGGGGGGGGGGGGGGGAGGCGTCGCTTGGAAGAAACTCTGGATGTAAAACCGCACTTTCTCTGCTGAGATTGCACACAATGTCTCAATAATAAGCGTAAAGCTATTCAGCGGCGTAGCCAGGATCGTCTCAAGGGTGGGGGTTCCAATTTCTACCCGGGGACAAGCTTTCGATTTGCACCCCGCCCCATCAGACTTTCGATTTGCACCCCCCCCCCTCATACTATATATATATATACTGAAGCTATAGTTGAACGTGCCCAGCAACTAGCTATTAAAGTGACAAATTCCAAATGCCCGTCTTCGCACTAAGGAGGATGAATAAACTGGCAGCTTGGTTAAATTAATAAAAATGGATTACATGGTGGTGAGATAACATTGGCAAATGATTGTTGTTTTTCCCATCTTTGTCGTCTGACTCGATTGGTTTAGAGAGTAAACTTATCTGTCTACTTTTTTTTTCAAATGCGCTGGGGAAGTGTCAATGCCCTTATATGTAAAGAATCAACGTGGTGGGATAATCTGGTTTGAAAGTGGACGCCGTGACGCCCTTTTCGTGGTCGTTCCATTCAACAGGGTGGGGGGGTCTCTTGAAACTCTCTGGGAGGGGGGGGGGGCAGCAGTGTCTCTTTTAGAGTTTTTCTTTTAAAAAATCGGGGGAGGGGGATGGTGGGTTTCTACATACACTATAGATATTATATATATATAATTTTTTTAGGCTTGCTTCGGTGTGTGTGTGAGGGGGGTGGGGGCAGAGGCGTAACGAGGGGGGGGGGGCGGGGGAACATATGTCCCCAGGCGCCGACCTTAAGGGGCGCCAAATGGGCTGGAAAATCAAATTGAAAGTTTGTCCCCAGGGTCGCTACGCCTCTGGGGGGGGGGGGGGGGGTGAGGCAGACACGGGTTAATTCAGCACATCTTTTCTGTATAGTTAAATAAATATTTTCTTATTCGTTTCCTCTTCCCCCACCCCTCCCTGTAGAGATGCATGTAAAAAGCACTGCATCAATTTATAAATAGGCTACTTATGTGTGGTCACATAGGCCTTTTATGGCGTGTTGTCTTTAACACCCACACTAGTTCCGCCAATGGCTAGTCATCGCAGACCAATCTATAGAATTAGAATTCTCCCTCCCACACACAATAATAACATCTATTTTTCATGAGAGTTAGCTCATCTTGCCGCTCAGTGTGAAGGAGAGTTACCGTTACTTGCTCACTAGCCACTACCAGAAGAATCGGGAAAACCCTTTTTAAAAAATAAAAATAAAATCGGGTCTGCACTAGTTCTATTTCTGGACACGTCCAAAGAGACTCAATGAAAGGCCAAGCGTGATCGAAATAAATTCATTGAGCTTACGCGAACTAGAAAAAAATAAAAAATAAAAATAAAACCGACTAGACGACGCGAGAGAGTGAAAAAAAGGGCAGTGAACACAGGCTCGGCTGCTCGTATTCACGTGTTGCGTCACGCCAGATTTTTTCGCATCGCCAAGCCATTCATGTTTTGTGGGATGTTTCATCTTGATTAGGCGGTACGTCTCATGTTATGAACAAATCGATGCCCTTACACCACGCTGGGAATTCTGACGACTTCATGTGGTTACACATCAAACAATTGATTTTATTCGCAGTTTATTTCATTTGATAATTTTCGTGGATGTATACGAATGCACTGACGAGCTCGACTATTCATCATGGTGTTCAGGTATGTTTTTTTTTTTAAACGCGAGCCCAATCTGGGCTAACATTTTCATACATTATTTAAAACTAAACCGTGAACTGAGCGTCCTAGTTTCACTAAACTACACACAGACCAGCACGTGCTAAATTAGCATATTTATTGATTTTGAACGTATAAGCTGGAGAGAGTAGTGATGAATCGTAACACGTACTTTTAACATTGTAGTATTTGAAGTTACGAAAAGCTTAAAAATGTAAGAACCAGGGTGGCTTAACAAAGACATTTGAACTTGGACTTTAAGGTGGGGGTAGGGGTGAGGGGTGTTGCTAATCCAATTCAAGTATGGGGTTTAGACTTGTATTGAGTTTAGAGTTGTATGGAGTTTAGACTTATATGGAGTTGATAGTTGAATGGGATTTAGACTTGTATGGGGTTAAGACTTGTATGGAGTTTAGAGTTGAATGGAGTTTAGAGTTGTATGGAGTTTAGAGTTGTGGAGTTTAGACTTGTATGGAGTTTAGACTTGTATGGGGTTTAGACGTGTATCCTCATGTGATATATCCGCTGGATTTATAATCTGCCGTTTGGTTAATTGACTACATCGTCACCTCTAGTGCCGGGTTCGCTAGAGGTTAAACAACATAATTGCCTTCCCCAGAGTTTCTTCCAGGCATCTCTTCCATTGTCTGTATGTTATAGACAGATATCGTAACTTTGTTATAGACACGTATCGAAACTGTATGGTATAGATAGGTATCGAAACTGCATGTTATAGACTGGTATCGAAACTGTATGTTATAGACAGTATCGAAACTGAATGTTATAGACTGGTATCGAAACTGTATGTTATAGATAGGTATCGAAACTGCATGTTATAGACTGGTATCGAAACTGTATGTTATAGGCAGTGTCGAAACTGTATGTTATAGACTGGTATCGAAACTGTATGTTATAGACAGTATCGAAACTGTATGTTATAGGCAGTGTCGAAACTGTATGTTATAGACTGGTATCGAAACTGTATGTTATAGACATGTATCGAAACTGTATGTCATAGACAGTATCGAAACTGTATGTTATAGACAGCTATTGAAACTGTAAAATATAGACAGCTATCAAAACTGTATGTTATAGACAGCTATAGAAACTGTATGTTATAGACAGCTATAGAAACTGTATGTTATAGACAGCTATAGAAACTGTATGTTATAGACAGACTACCTCTCCTGGAGGTAAATGTTTACCAGATCTAGATCGATAATGGCTAGTTCGACCGTCTGCAACTAGCAATGTTACAATAAATTTAGGCCAAACGGCCGGGTTTGAGAATTGACCAGCCTCGGCCACATGGCCACCGGTTTTATTTATCAACAGACTCGGAATATTTATTTACATTTAAACTCTAGTTCTTTTTATAGATCGCCAAGGCCATTTAGTTTCGAATTTATTTTTTTAACCGTATTGTTAAGGATCAAGGTTGGCCTCAGTGCATTGATGAGGATTTGGATAAGGGTCAGGATTAGGATAAGCGCAAGGGTAAATATTAAATATAGGTTTTAGGGTCAGGATTAGCGTATCGATACTACCAGAAAAGAAAGTAATTTCATTACGTAATACATTACATTCATTTTTAGAAGCATGCAATCCATATTTTTCATCCCATCACTTTACTTTAAAAAAGGCGAAATAAAGTGATGTAGGGTAATTTTATACTGCTAATATTGAGAGTTATAAACAAAGCCAAAAGGCGTGAACGTTATTGGCAGTTTATTTACGTAACTCTAGCAAAGAAGAGTGGGCTACTTGTGATTTATTTATTGTTTTGAAATTTCATAAGTGGTGTAAATAAATACTTTTTTTTAGCAGGCAAACAAGGTGTGTGTGTGGGGGGGGGGGGGGGGGGGGGAGGATGTGCACACCTGGCCTCATCTTTGCTATGTTATCGAAAGTCTCGAGTTCGGATCCCGGGGTCGAGTCTGTAAAGCGTCCTTAATTCATCCCAGCTCTGATAGGTACCTGACCCATGACTAAATGCGGTTGTGCATAGTGCTGACCACTAACTCCTATCATGTCGAGGTAAAAGAAACAGATAAAATCTACTTCATCTGCGTCAGGAATCGTCCGGTCTGGAAGAGTTACTTTACTTTTTGGTGCGTCAGACAGAGAGATATATATTCCTAGATGTAAGTGTAAGGATAAAGAAACACTCAACTGTATGGTTGTCTTCTTGATGTAATGATAAGGTACTTCTGATGTAAAGATAGTAAAGGCGGCTGGGCATAGAAGTGACCACAAAAAAGGGTATATAACTGACCACAACAAGAGGTTAATTCTGTTATATTTGCACGATTGAAGACCAAGTCTGAAAGGGTAATTTTGGCTATTTTATATCAGTAGATCTAGCCTCGTTTTAGACAATTGGTTGTTGTTTCTTTAATACGCTTACTAATTCGATCTTTCGACATTCTGTCTTCTATAGATATACGTTTGAATATGTAAGCTTACTTTCTGTGTTTCTTCCGGTTTAACTTCCAGGCACCTCTTCGAAAAAAGTCTACCGCCCCCCCCCCCCCCCCCCCCCCCGGAGAAAAGTCTGCTTACTTTTTGTCATTGAGATTTAAATAATTTTTTTGATGAATAAACAATAATAAACCTATCGATTTTTATTGAAACACCGGGGCGAATTGTTCAAACTACACGACGTAAAAATTGATTGTTTCCGGGAAAATGTTCTTCAGACAAAGATCTTCGTTATTGTTGCCTAAGCAAAGCAGCGTTCTGTCGGCCTTTGTTACTTTATAGATGGGGTGTGGGGGTATGTTGGGAGGTTGGGGGAGGGGGGATCGGGGGAGTTAAGGATACATAGAGATATTGTGTAATCAGGGAGAATTAATGTGCAGTTGAAATGGCAGCTGCAGGATAAAACAATATCTGGTTTCGTTATTTCTGAATAAATTATGGTCGTCCTTTGTGTATGTGCGTATGTGTGTGTGTGTGGGTGTGTGTGTGTGTGTGTGTGTGCGTATGTGTGTGTGTGTGTGTATGTGCGTATGTGTGTGTGTATGTATGTGTGTGTGTGTGTGTGTGTGTGTGTGTGTGTGTGTGTGTGTGTGCATAATGGAGATGAATATCCTTGGCTCAACGCTAAAACTTAATCTCAAGGAAATGCAATTTAACACTTTCATCATCATCATTCTTGTGGACCCCTTGTTGAGCATAGAGTAATATGCTGATACATGTTTTTTTCACAACCCCTGACTGTTTAAAGCAGTGTTTCTTCCAGACTTTTTTCTCCGGGAGGGAGGGGGGGGGGGGGAGGACGACTTGAAATTTTCGGGGGAACGGACTAAAATTTTCGGGGGGGGGGGGGGGGATGGGACTCTGTCAAAAGTAAATATTTTCTATATAAATTCAATTTCGTTCGAGTGAGGGTATGTCGTCCCCCCCCCCCCCCCCCCCAAGAGATGCCTGGAAGAAACTCAGGTTTTGAAGTCCTGAATATAAACCGGATTTTCATTTTATCTACCAACTATGATACCACTATCTTCATATAGAGCAAAGGACATACAATTTTTTAAAATGTATTACATGAGTCAGACGCGTTGACCCTCGTGTCCATTTTTAGCCATTACGTAATAGGATTTAGAGGTCGATGAATCATTGCCAAAAATAACAAATTTGTTTACCACGCGTGTGGCGGGATACATCAGAGCAGAAGTTTGGGGACGGGGATGTGTCGGTGTGTCCGTGTAGATCACGTGTCTGGCTGTTAGATGTGTCAGTGTAAGTCACGTGACAAGCCGCTTGTTGATGTGTCCGTGACAGTCACATGCTAAGCTGGTGACGTGTTTGACAGTGTCAACGGGAAACTATTTGATCTCACTAATAGAAAGTCAAAGGGGAAAAATAACATGTATATATATATATATATATATATATACATATATATATATATATATATATATATATATATATATATATATATGGGGTGAGGGAAATAATAATAGAAAGTCAAAGGGGAAAAATAACATGTATATATATATATATATATATATATATATATATATATATATATATATATATATATATATATATATATATATATATGGGGTGAGGGAACCGGTAGTTTTCCCCGGGCGCCGAAAATTGTTCTTATAGCTGTTATTACTCTAAACGTTTTAATCAATTAATATAGTTAGCCTACTGTCTTTAAAAATAATTAATGTTGCCCTTCTCAATGTTCACAAAGACACTTAAAAATAAAATCTATTAGAGAAACAAATCCCTGCCTGTCCCTTCACCCCCACTGCATTATTTAAAAAAAAAAACATCCCTGAAATGTAATTTTTGTGTGTGCTAAGCTTGCCTGCTTGGCCCGTGAGGAGACCAAAAAAATATTGATTTCAATTCCGCTAGACGGGATCTTTTTACAGGGAAGAACCGGGCAAGATTTGACTCAATGTTTTTCTGTGAAGTGGTTAAAATAGAAGTACGTGAAACATCAACAAATTTCCAGTTGTATATCTACCAGCGTTTTTATGCTTGAGTGCAAGTGAGTTAGCATTGGTCAACATAAGGGATTGTATTTCGGATGAATTCTTGGATGGATATTACAATTTGTGTGTTGAAATATTGAGCGTGAGTTGAAATGTTGTTTTAAGTTAGCTAGCACAGATTGCAATATTTCTTCATATTTGCGAAAACTCTACTTCATCTCTATTGTACCCGACCAGTGTTTCTTCCAGACTTTTTTTTCTCCGGGGGGGGGGGGCACTTGATATTTTCGGGGGGGGGGGGCGGACAACATTTTTCGGGGGGGGGGGGCACTGGTAAAAAATATGTTTTCTATATAAATTTCATTTCGTTGGGGGGGGGGGGGTAGACTTTCTTCGGAGGGGGGGGGGAGGCGGCGTAGCACCCTCCGAAGAGATGCCTGGAAGAAACTCTGTACCCGGCCAATGGGCCGATAGCTCTATAAGGGTATTTTCCCTTTACTTTGTACTAACACTAGTTTCCGAGCGGGGTGAACTAGTTTGCCATAGTCTTGTCATTAGTACGTGTGTGCTTTTAAGTGCTCTACCATTCGACCACATCTTATCTAAACACACACATAGACCAGTATTTCATCCCTATCCTGATTTAATAGAATCTGTGCTCTTTAAAGGACATTTTAATGCAGGGCGATGACAGGCCTACTTTCACTTTCGTTTCTGATACTGGAAGTGACGTAAATCGAAATTACTTGACAGGCAAACACGCCTAGACGTATAGGAAGCGTAGAGTAGAGGCACATTGTGTGCGTTAGATTTTGGCGGAGAATAACATCCGTTTGACATTACCGTAATGAGGTGAGGGGTCAAGGCCGTGGCCGAGTCAACAATAACGTCTAGGTGTCAAAGAAATTTCATCAAGGTGTTTTCTTCGATCAACAATCCACCAGCAATGCTATTTTTTATTTTGGCATTGTCATTAGTAATTGTGCAAGAATAGACACCTTAAAAACGTCAGTACCTCGATTACGATAATGAATATTTCGAATACGAGAAAATATCGAACACGCGAATAGATCGAATACGTGAATGAATTGAATACTTCTCGATGGCTATTCAATCAAATGCTAAGAATCGTACATGTGGGTTCGAGGTCGAATCCCTATAATGAATCAGGCGTAACATCGATTACGATAATGAATATTTCGAATACAAAATAGATCGAGCATAAGAATAATCGAATACGCGAATGAATTGAATAATTTCCGGCGCTTATTAAATCAAATGCTAAGAATCGTAGCTGTGCGTTCGAGTTCGAATCCCTATAAGGGATCAGACATAACTCCTTGCTTCTAAAATTTCTAAATCGATAGAGATAATGATCTTTTTTTTTGCTTTAAAAAAACAAGAACAAAATGTTGATTATTTAGAAAACAGTGTCAATTATTTAAACCCTTAATAGGTGCGAAAATAATTCTTCCTCACCTTAACAAAATAAACTTCACCACCTCAACAAAAAAAAAAACAAAAAAAAAAAAAAAAAAAAAAAAAAAAACTATCCTCAACTCTAGAATTTAAGGATGGATGTAGATCTATCCCGTGCTCAGATATTCCTCTATTTTATTTTCCCCCGAACTTAAAACCACCTAGCGGTGCCACTAAAACAATAAACAGTGTGCGAACATGGGCGGTAACTCGCTGGCACCCCTCCGCGCCCGATTTGAACTCGCCCGATTTGAACTCACAGCTCCTGAAGGTGAATAAGATGAAATCAATGGTTGCAGGATTGTGGTAACCCGGGTTTTTAAACTGCTGGGTGTCTTAATTTATTACCCCGCAGTCGCGCACACAGAAGCCGAAAATTGAGAAGCGCTGTAAGGTTTCCAGAGGTCCTGTCCAGCAGGGTTTCTTTCAGGCATTTTTCTTAGGAAGAGAGGGGGGGGGGACATTTGAAACTTCCGGAAGGCGCATATAAAATTTCTGAGTAGCGGACACTGATTCAAGTAGGCTATATATTTTCTTTATAAATAATTATTTTACGATTTCCTCTCGGAAGGGGGGCGGCGGGGAAAGGAAATGGACCCATGGACTTGCTACGGGGTGAGCAATGCCCCCTCCCCGTAGACATGCCTGAAATAAACTCTGGTTTCCGTGAGCCAATGAAACGTTTGAAATTAGTCTAATTTAAAAAAAAAATATTGTCATGGATTAGCATATTCTACATTATTTCGCTCATTAAAAAAAAAAAAATCACAAATCACCAACTTAATTTCCATGGTAGAAGTCGTGTACACATCTACCACTGTCTCATGAACTTGTCATGTTTAAATATGTTTAAATGGCCATCGACTGATGTTTTGATCTCTATTTTAGTATTCATCACACCTAACAATGGCTCATTGACATGTTATGTTTAAATCTAAAATTGGCTCATTGAATTGTTATGTTTAAAATCTAAAATTGGCTCATTGAATTGTTATTTTAAAATCTAACATTGACTTGTTATTTTAAAATCTAACATTGGCTAATTAACGTGTTATTTTAAAATCTAACATTGGCTAATTAACTTGTTATTTTAAAATCTAACATTGGCTCATTGACTTGTTATG